>NW_026000174.1:53102552-53159147 GCF_001458135.2 Marmota marmota marmota | reverse complement strand
AAAAACCTAACTGCCCAGGGAAAGGAAGGAGCTGAAGAGAGATCTGGAACTCAGAAAGGAACCTAAGTAAAATTCTGTGAGTGCACCGACCCCCAGGCGCCCTGAGGGGGGCACGTGTGGCCGTGATGATGTCGTGGGCACCGTGTTCAGTGAGTCCCACAGGGAGCCCCTGAACCTGTCACACCAACCCACTGCCCTGTCCAGTGAGGTCTGCTTCACCCCCTTTCACCGATGGGGAAGCTGAGGCAAGCCAGCCAGGGTGGAACTGGGATTCGAACCAAGGTTTGCCTCTCTCCATGATGCCGTGTTTTAAACCACTGTGCTCTGCTGTGGCCATCTGGTGACAGACCAGCAGGGTTGGGTGGCTCGCCAGCACCGTCTCCACCCTACTCCCCACAGAAGCTGGAGAAGGGCGATGTCCTTTTTGCCCAAGGCCAGATCAACAGGACTGTGAGCGCCTAGCCCCGCCTCAGCAGCTTCACTGGACAAACAGAACCACGTCTGTACGAGATCAACAAAGCCACGTTTGTTCCAGTCCCTGTCAGTTGGGGCTTCTGTTACATGCAGCCAAAAAGCCTTCCCAAGGAGACACGGGCATTTGTATCTCAAGGTGTTTCATACACAAATCTCGGCTGGGAGACGCTGGAATTACTCATTTCCTTTGATTCCTCCCCAACCTCTGTGTCAAGGATGTTCTTTGAGGCACAAAACTTTAAGTATAGAGACACTCAGAGAGGAAGAAGGAGCATGAAACGCTTCACAGCTGAGCACACGCAGCTGACTTGCAGACCCCTAGAAGTGAGTCCTAGCCAGCACTCAGGGAAAACTGAGAATAGCCTGGTTTACACTGCGGAACCCCCTAGACAATCGGGAATGGAGGGCTCTCAGGATATCTGGATGTGGGAGGGAGGCGCAAGGTCACAAGTGAACTAAAACAAGAGGACTGGATGAAAACTTAAGAGACACTTAGATTCCTGCGCCCCTGTCTAATTCCTTGCAGTTGACAACCTCTATTCAGCCTCCAGGATCACCCAACCTCACTCTACCAGAAAACAGGAGGAAACTGGGAGAATGTTCTCTGGAATTCTGCAACCTAAAAGAAACCAACACCAGGGGCTTTCAAAATCCAGTCCACCAGACCACCCCGCAGAGAAGCAGCAACCTGGCGCCCTTAGCTGAAGAGTAAACATGGAAACAGTCACACGCTGCATGAGGACCTTTCTGTCAACGATGGACTGCATACACCGGTGGCCCATGATGTTATAAGGCGTGGGGACATCGTAGCCTCTTGGTTTGTGTGAGTACACTCCCTGAGGATTGCCTAGCGACAAATTGGCTAACAGTGCATTTCTCAGAATGCAGCCCCAACGTTGAGCAACTCGTGACTGTAAATGCATGTAGACACACAGCTCTCTGTACTCGAGGGTTCCATCCATGCCTCGTTCTCAGCCCTGCCCTGAACCTTCTTGAGAAGTAACTAGCGGTGCGCCTGCCTGCAGCTTCCCTCGGTCCACAGACGGGCCTCTCCCCAGCACTCAGCCCACATCTCTCCTGCGTCTCACCACCTAGTTAGAACCTGACGGCTGTATCTGTACTGGCAGGTACAGACCTCTTGTCATTATTAGGTAGTATAAGTCATCTAGAGATGGCTTAAGTGTTTGAGAGGAGTGCCTATGTTATATGCAAATACCACATCACTTACATAAGGGACGTGAGCATTCGTGCATTTGAGTATGTGCAGGGTGTCCTGGAATAAATCCCCATGGATTCAGAGGGACAACTGGACATACATACTTACTGGTTCATACCTGCTGGGAGCCATTAGCCAAGTAGGTATGACAATTTCCTTGCCAGCGTACCCCATGTTGCAGTGACATTGAATGTAGGTGACCTTGCTCAAGGACCAAGGCGGATTAGGGTGTTCCGGGTTTAAGATAATCGTGTTTAGGGCGTTCCCAGTTTAGGTTCCAGGTTTAAGGTTTAAGATTATTCCTGCTGGGAATAGGGCGTATCCTCCTGCCTGAGTTCCCCTTGAGTTCTCACGGGATTCAGACAGTATATTTTGGGAGACAGAAGCCCAGTGGAGGATTTTGGGCAGAGAACGTGGATTTGGGCAGAGAACGTGGATTTCCCCAGAACGTGTTTGTATATGGCTGGTGTGAGTTCGGGAATAAAGAGTTGCTGTTTGAATCTACAAGCTGTGTGGTGGCTCGTGATTTTGTGCCCAGCCAGACTGTGGCACATACCCCCCACCCCAGAGATTCTAGTTTAATCAGCCTGGGGAATGGCTTAGATATTGAATTATTTTAAACTCCCACAAGTATGATGTGAGCTGAAGTCAACACCTCTGTGGAGGACCAGTCTCCTCACCGTGGCCATCAAAGCTTTCCCAGCTAGTCACCAAGGAAGAGGCTTCTGGAAACACCTGGAATGAGACTCCAACATTATCTCCAATCCAGATGTCCTTCTTCTGAGGGACAGAACCTGTGCCACTGGCACAATCCCAAACTGGCACCGCCATTCACTGATAGAAGCCAGCGTCCTAGGAGTCATTTTTGACATAACCTATAAATTCTATCTTCAAACATTACCCCCACATCATCCACTCTCCTCCATCTGCACCCTTCTCACCAAGTGCCATCAACTGTCACCAGAACATGGCCACCTTCTCCTGACCGGTCTCCCAATAGCCGCTACATCCTTCCAGCACATTCTCCACACCATATCAGCAAGACCATCTTAAAACCAAACTCCTGATTATGTCAGCTCCCTGCTAATAGCCATATGTGGTGTATTAGTTTTCTGGGACCAAAAAAAGCAAAGTACAAATACCCTGGTGCTTAAACAGCAGGAATTGGCTCTCCCACAGTTCTGGAGGCTGGAGATCCAACATCAAGGAGTCAGCAGTTAGGTCCCTTTGGGGGCTGCTCCGGGCTTCTCCCTTTGCTTCTGATGGCCTCAAGCACTCCTTGGCTTGCAGACAGTGATCTCCCTGTGTCTTCACATGACCTTCCCTCTGTGTCCACATTTTGCCTTTCTATAAGGACACTAGTCGTTTTGGATTGGAGACTGCCATACTAATTTCATTTTAACTTGATCCTCTGCAAAGATCCTCCTTTCAAATTAAGGTCACATTCACAGGTTCTGGAGTTAGGACTTCAGTATCTTTTGGAGAGACACAACTCGGCCCATCACATATTACTTCCCACAGTTTTTAGGAGAACAACCAAACTCCTGCCATGGCCACCTTGGCCCTGTGTGGCCTGGCTAGTCACCTCTCTTGCTTATCGCTGCCCGGGCTGCACCCTCATGGACCTCCTTCTTCCTCTTAAATGCCCGTGGCTGCTTCCAACTCTACCACAACTGTTTCCCTGGGTGCAGAGCTGTCTCCTTTCTGTTCCTCATGAACCAGCTTCAATACGCCCTCTCTGTCCTCATCCTAGCCTTCTTGACCTCAGTCCCAGGTCAGGCCAGCCCCCTAGGATCTCTGGACATTCTCCTTGTCCTCTACTACTTGGTAGAATATCGTCATGGCAATTAACTATTTCCAGTCTGTGTTCTGCACTAGCCCGCATGCTCTGTGTGCTGGACACCTAATCTGCCTTCCTAGGGTCTCTCACGTGTCCTCAGTATGTGTTGATTGTCAACTGTTTGGTGAAGACTGCAGTCACTGCTGAGGTCCTCCTTCAACATGGAGTCAGAGCAGCCTTCAGAGTGGATGGAATTAGTCTGAGGCTGGAATCCTGGCACCGTGACTTAACAGCTACGCATCTCCTGGGCAGGTCACCCAACTTTCCTAAGCACAGAGTTATTTTAAAATGGGCCTCGTGAGACCTTCTCTAGAATACCCAGCTCAGCTGTTCATCGTGTAGCAGGCTCTCCGTAGAAGTCACTTCTCCTCTTCCAAGACAGAGCTCTGGACCAGGAGTCAGGGCACTGGCTAGGGACTTGCCACCCGCATTGCACAAGTCATTGTCCCTGCCTGGGAGAGTGTTTCATACGGAGGCTCCTCAGCTCACTACCGTGTTACATCCTAACAAACCTACTATAAGGCAAAACTGTCACTAAGTCAAAAATACATTCAGTCCACCTAACCCACCAAATACTACAGCTTAGGCACACCATGCGCTGTAGGGTGTCGCCTGTTTTGGCGTTGTCAACTGGAAGCTGTGACTCCTACTCCTCCTACTGCTGCCAAGAATCACGAGAGGACTGTAGTGCATATTGTTAGCCTGGGAAAAGAGCAAAATCTGAAATTCTACTGAATGCATGTTGTTTTTACACCATTGTAAAGTTAATAAATCGTAAGTGGAACTATCAAAAGTCAGTGTGGAGGTTGGGCTAAATCCAGGGTCTCAGCCCTAACAGATGCAATGTCTCTCCTTTATAATAAATATTTAGTAACACCCCCTTTACCTTCCAAAATGAAATCTATAGAAAAAGAAACTATCCGCTCACTAAAGTGAAATGTGCGCACAGACAGACATACACACACACACACACACACACACACACACTGCTTTAACTATAATATAAAGGACAACTGTAAGGATCATAAGGTGGCCTAAAGTCACAATGAATCATGCTGTGGCTACACTGAAGGCCTGATGGAGCAGAGGCCGCCCTGCATGCGAGGACTCCCTAGGCACATCGCAGCTGGGCGTGCAGACTGCCTGGAATCCTAAATTGGTGACTTAGATATCAACGGCATTGCCAGCAAGGGCTGCGTTTTCTGAGGTGGTGAACATCTCGGTATAGTTCAGAACAAAAAAGATAGGTCCATACGGTAGCCGCAGTCCAGGAAAATTAAGTGAATATCAAAATGGAAAAAAAAACCAACTTTGCATTAGATATAGAACAGAATAATATTCTAGGTTTGGATATTTAAAATCAGTAGCCCCTCCACCCCCCACCACAACTGTGATTTTGTAAGTGTGACACCCGGATCAGCAGCATGAGAATCACCGGGAATTGTTAGAAATGGTGTTTCCTCACCCTGCCACAGACCTGACGAGTCAGGAAACCTGAAGCAAAGCCCAGTTCAAGTTTGAGAAATACTGATCTAGAGCAGCACGCGGCTGCATATAGGTTGTGCAGGATGAAGGGAGGGTCTTCTTGTACATTCCAGAATCTGCAGCAGCCTTGGCTTCTGTCCACAAATTCCAGTTCACCCCCAGTCACTGCCCCTGATACCCCCCACAGGTCCCAAACAGCCCCACCGAGGAGCAGCAGACTAGATGGTCAATGAGGATCCCCTTGTTGGGTTTCAGGAGATCCTCGGCCTTGGTGCAGGGCTGGCAGAGAAGGGGGCATGCAGAGGACTGGGCAGGCAGGGTGAGTCACCCAGGATGCCCGTGGTCCTGGTTGACAATGCTGCTCACCCCTGCAAGGGTCAGCCAGGGGGCTGCTCTTCGCTCCTAATGGCTGGAATGAAGCAGAAAGAGAGGCTCAGCTTCCAAAGGCCCTTTCAAACTGCAGTGAGAGCACTTGGCCACGGGAATAGAACAGTCCCGGCTCTCTGGATGGTGCTGGGTCCACAGACATCTCTCCTCTAGGCAGCCACAACCATGTGAGAGGCCAGGACACTACTGAGGACGCAGCCCAGCCACGCCCAGCAGAGGAAGAAGAGCTGCAGTTTGCCTGGGTCTGAACCCCTGAGGCTGGAAGCCAAGTCCCAGAACCCAGGAGAGCCTCGGGCCTGGACACGCTTGCTTGGTCTGGTGGCCAACCCCACGGGCTGCACTGGATGCCCCAGCCCCGCCCCGCCCCCGTCCCGACCAATAGCCAGACTCCGCTGGCTCAGTCTGCCCAAGAGGACAGGAGGAGCCATAAGCCATGAATTACTCGGGTTGTTTCAGCCCAGCATGGTCTGGTAAGTGGGGTCAACCAGGCCAGTAGCATGGCCCCTTCCTCTGTGGCCTGGTGGCCTACCCTGCTGTCACTACACACTGCATTGGCAGAGATGGTCAGTGTTCTCTCCAGTCCGCATCCCCCCTTCTTCCAAGGCACCCGGCCCTTGCTCTCAGGCCTGGCGGGGTGGTTAGGCACCAGCCATCAAGGTGCTAGTAGAAGCACGTGTACCGCTTCAGAGCCCCGCTTCTCAGAGCAGCTGCGCCTCCTCCATATTCTCAACTGCTCTTTCAACCATCAGGATGCAGCTGACAAGGACCTAAACAATGGAGGAGCCCTGCCACCAGCGAGCTGGGTCCCTGAATTACTGTATGGAGGAGAACCACACGCAAACCAGGAACGGTCATCTCAGATTTCCATGTAGAGCCGACATATTGTGAATTTCTTTTGCAAAATTCTATTGTGTTCGAGTCATTACGCATCCTGTGGTCTGTCTGCTACTGCAGTCTAGGCTAACTAATACAGTCCGTGACACTAGTATATGGTGACAGTGGGTCATAGCTGCTGCACCTGGCAGTGGAGATGGAACTTGCCAAGGCCTCTTTCTTCCAGTGGAAAGTGAATCTCTGACATTGATCACACCTTGCACTTGAGCAAAGTGAAGTAAGGCTGGCCATCAGAGGGCTCTGAGCAGGAACGCAGCACCCCTGTTGAAACTTAATCTCCAACATGATCGTGTTAAGAGATGGAGCTTTTAGGACATGATTAAGCCAGGAGGGCCCCAGCCTCCTAAATGGGATCTATGACACTACAGAAAAGGTCAAAAGGGGCATCCTAGACCCTTTCCCCCTTCTGTTCCTTCTGTCATGAGCATTTGTCCCCTCCAGAGGGTACAGAAATAAGGCAGCATATTGGAAGCAGAGCAAGCCCTCACCAGACACAGAATCTGCCAGCACCCTGATCTTGGACTTCCCAGCCACAGAATCATGAGAAATAAATTACCTAGCCTAAAGCATTTTGTTACAGCAGCAGGAATGAACTAAGACTGTCAGGTACCATCCTCAGCTCCTAACCTGTATTAACTCCACATCTCTTCCCCACAGACCCATGAAGTAGAGTACTCATCCCATTTCACAGATGCATAAATTGAGGCGGAGAGAAATGAAAAGTGACAGATCTAGTAAGTGGCAGAGGTGGGACTTGGAGCCAGGCATAGTGGAGTGAGAGCTTTTGCAGTGAAGAGTCAGGAAGGTCCAGGAGCCAAGGGCAGCTCCCAGGTTCCTGGCAGAGTAACTGAGAACTTGTGGGGCCTCCACTTTCCCTGCTGGCCTGGAATGCAGACAGGCCAGGCTGCAAGCCAGAGGGCTGCCTGACCTCCTGGCTGGGGCAGTACTCAGGGTGGCCCCGTCTCTCGGTGGGATCCAAGGAGTCTCTGAAGGAAGGAGTGCGTGGACTGCAGACTCCCACCCCCTGCATCAGAACCCCTGCCTGGTGTCCAGTTCTGGCAGTCAGTGGGCAAGCTTTGCACATGGGGGCAGGCAGGCTGGGGCCAGGCCAGGGCACCGAGGGGCCAGAGCCAGCCCCCCATTTCTCCATATTGCAGATGGGGAATCAGCCCCCCCACCCTGAATCCCCTTTGGGTGCCCAACTTGCATCCCTGCTGGGTGGGGGCTATGGAGCCTGGGCTGGGAGGCAGGATGCGGGGACTCGCGGGGCCCAGGCTGCAAGGAAGGGCAGGGCTGGGAGTGAGGGGCAGAGGAGGGCAAGGTCGGGCCCTCTGAGCCCATCCTGTGAGCAGAGACCTGCAGCCACCACATGGCCTCAGGCAGGAAAGGAAACAGGAGGCTTCTCAAAATAGAGCAGGAGCATGCAGCTCGGCTGTATTTCCCAGCTCCCACCATCTGGCCAAGCCTGGGCCGGAAGAGAGGCGGGGGAGGGGACAGACTGCGTGTGGATGGGCTCTCACTGTCAAGTCCAGCCAAGAAGGCCGCCCAGCCCTCACCCAGCACTTCCCCTGCCAGGCCTGGCGTTCCTCCTTTGGACTCTTAAAGCATAACTGTAGGGCAAAGATCAAGGACATCTGACAGCTGGGGAAACTGAGGCTCAGAGAGGTAAAGTGATTTGTCCAAAGTCACACAGCTGGTAAGCAGCAGAGCCGAGTTGAGTCCAGGGGGGCTTCATCCCGCTGGAGGCCTTGGTGACAGTGCTGGGCCTGCAGGACAGGGGTGGCTTTTACCCCCAACCGCTGCCCCTGCCAGCAACCCTTCCAGCTAGTGTTGCCTGGGCGCCCTGATGCAGACGGGGGTCAGGAGGTGGCGGCGAGGGCAAATTCTTTGAGGGACACCAGGGGTCAGGGAACAGCATGAAGGGGAGGGGGAGGAAAGAAGAGAAAAGGAGAAAAGGGGAGAGAAACAGCAAAAGAAGGAAGGAGGAGAGCGGGAGGAGGACAGGTAAGTGCCGCTGCGCGAGGGCGGGGCGCAGGAACACAGCGGCCACTGCGCCCAGCTTTCCCACGGGGCAGCCAGCAGCAGAGCCTGGGTCAGGGGCATCCAGAGCCCGTGGGTGCCTGAGGGCCGGCAGGAGGGCTTCCTGGAGAGGGTCCAGCCACGGGTGTGGAGATGCACAGGAGGCCCGGCTCAGGCCACCCGCCTCTGCAGGCCACACCCTGGGCCCTGGGACACCTGGCTTCTGGTCTGGGTGGCTCCCGCATTTTCTCAGGACCTCTGCACCGGGCCTGGGCTTGTGGCCAGGGAGCCTCCCGGGTTTCATGGAGTACACTGTTGGTGAGGGACGGGGACATGCAACCAGGAAAACAGGATAGAACACCTGTGCTGGGATCCAAATGAGAATGCCAGGCCTGGGCTGGGGCTGGGGCTCCGCGGTAGAGGCCCTGGGTTCCACCCTCAGCACCACATGAAAATAAATCAACAAATAAAAGTATTGTGTCCAACTACAGCTAAGAATATTGAAAACAAAACAAACAAACAAACAAAAATAAACAGGCCTGAGAGCAAAGGGGAGATGGGGTCCCCGCCTCCAGAAAGCTGAGCCCCACTCAGCCCGTAACGGGGCTACCATGAAGCTGGGCCTCCCGGGGCTCCAGAAGTTTCCAGCAACAGTGGGAGCACGAGAAGGCAGGTGGCAGAGAGCATCACTGACGCCTTTCGCTTCTCTCCTCAGTCCTGAGTGGGATCTGGGGCTTCCTGGAAGGGGCCTCCTCCCCACTGTCTCACGGAAGCCTGTGAACACGCCTGAACCCCACCGTTAGAGCCACACCGCGGGAGGGCGCTCCCCCAGGGCTGCGGGGTGGCTCGGGGTGGAGCACCCAGCTGGCATGCGCAAAGCCCTGGGTCCCATCCCAGCCCCGCAAAAGCGAGAAGGCTCTTGAGAAAGAGGTGAGGAGTCCTGGTCCGAACTTCCCTAGTTAGTCCTCTGTTCAGTGTGCACTTGGGATCAGCCCGCCTTGCGCTGAGAATTGATGCTGGCCACGTTGTCCAATTTCCATGGGCCTTGGATTCCCCCACTGTAAAATGGGAGCAAGAAGGGTACGTAGCACCTGGAGCCAGGTCAGAGAAGGTGACCTGGGCAACGCACTCGGCAGAGCACGTGGCATTTAGAAAATACCCAGGAACTGTCAGCTGTGGGTACCCATCACAGCTACGGTGCCAGCCGTGTTACAGAACACAACTGAACCTTGCTGCAGGTCCCGTGCTTGGCACTAGAACTATAAGAGGGAAAGACAGAGTCCCCGTGCCCAGGAGTGCACAGCCAAATGCCCAGAGCAGGCGAGAGCCAAAAGGGAGTTGTTCTCACTTTAGTGTGAATCAGTTTTACAAACTTAGAAGCCGGGAGGACACCTCCTAGTGAAAGGACGAAGCCCACATGAGCAAAGGCACCACAGGAAACTCTAGCCTGAGGCTAGGGCATGGGGGATTTGTCCATCCTGTTGTGCTTTGTTGGGTGGGGGTGGGAAGGCAGATCTGACCCCAGACAGAAACCAGGAAAACCAGTTTCCATGAAAATTCTTGCAGAATCTGGAAATTCCCTGCAGGAGGTAGAGGAAGAGGCATCGGTTCAAAGTGCCTCAAAGGAAAGAATCATCTCTACTGGCCAAGAGCCCATTGTTGTTCTCACCACCTTCCAGCCGAGACCAGTTTCTGCCAGAGCCTCACCCTGCCCAGACCTTGAACCCCAGCCTGCTAGATTTTCCTGGTTCTGTTCACTTGGGAAGAGACTCGGGTCTATTTTGGGAAGTGGGCCTGGTCTCGTGCTCTGTGCTGACTCCTCCTTCCCCAGATTGGAACACTTACTGACCCCAGCCTGGGTGACCTTGGTGGCTCTGAGGGACACAGAGCAAGCCAGGGAGCCGGGCTGAGGAGTGATGGGGCTAGGCGGGGACTTGGTGGACTGGTGACCCAGATTTCACTTCCTGTCCTCTTCTCTCCATTTCCCAGACACCAGCTGCACGGACACTGAGCCGGGCCAGCGGGAAACCTTACACTGGCTCTGCACGAGAAGCAGTCTCTCTGGCTCCACTTGTGCTGTGAGTCAGTCACCCTTCAGCCCCTTCCCAGTGCCACACTGTCCCACTGGGACAGAGAACCTGGCACTTTCTAATGGAGTCTGGAAATCAGCACACCCAGTCCAGCCACACCCCATTCCACAGAGGGGCAAACTGAGGCCCAGAATGGGGCAGAGACCTGCCCAGAGCTACACCCTGGGTGGGTGGCACAGTCACAGACACCCAGTTCTGGTCTTCCGACTGGTTCTCAGTGAGTTCAGCAGGTATTTGTTCAGTAAATCAATGAATGGATGGATGGACACCAGGACGGAGCCAGGACGCAGAGTCAGAGGAATGGAGAACCGAGAAGCTGGCTCTCAGGGTCGCGGCTGGGCACAGCGGGCAGTGCTGGGTCCTGGGCATTGCTGGGACCTGCCTTCTCGAGTGCAGGAATCCCTTTCTCTGGCTCTTCCTGGAGAGCCTTTCTCTTTCCTCTTCTGGGCTGAGGGAGGTGAGGGAAAGAGTCCAGCATCTAGTTAACCAGAAATTCTTTGGGGGCGGATCATGCCCTGAAGATGGAAGTTGCACTGCCCTTGGGGGGCACGAACACCCAAGGAGCAAATAAAGGAAGAGGTGACGGCCAGCTGGGTCCCCGGCCTGGAAGCAGCACTGTGCAGGCGGCTTGGTAGAGGGGAAGGACGGCCTGAGGGCGGGCTCTTCATGGCCTCTCTGAGGCTGAGCCAAGAAAACGAGAAGGAGAGCACCCAGGACCCCTGTGGAAAGGGCTTTTCCAGGCAGAAGCAGCAGCAGCAGGTGCAAAGTCCCTTTGGTGAGCAAGAGCTTGGCATTGTCACCAAAGAAAGGCCACCACAGTGCCTGGGGCATCGTGAGGGGCAGGGCAGGCCCCAGGAGAGGTCTGTGAGGCTGGCCAGGCCCGGGCCAGTCCCACAGGGGCAGCTGAGGAGGCCGTGGGAGGGGTGGCAGGCTCTGAGCGAGGGTGACGGGGGTGGGGTGGAGAGGGACACTGGTCAGGACGGGAAAGGACGTCACCTGCCTGGTGGCAGTGTGGAAGGGAGCTCAGGGTGGCCAAACGACTGGGAATGGCCCAATTGGTGGCTTCAGAGGGTCCATGTGCCATTTCTGAAGATGGGGGAGGATGGGCTGAAGCCCTGGGCATGGGACAAGCTGAGCCTGAGAGGCCCTTAGGCCCGCAGGGAGACCCGGGGAGGAAGACGCAGGGTGCTCACTGACTGACCAGGCATCACTGCGCCCTCAGGGCAGGGCTGAGCCTCTTTGCTCCTGGCCCCATTTTCAGCATCAAGAACCCAATAAAGAATCCGTAGGGGCAGAGGCCAGAGGGACAGCTCTACCTACAGCTGCAAAGGGCCCACGGAGACAGTGGTCCCGGCCGGTCCCTGGGAGACTCAGCCTCGTGTCTCTCGGTCATGTGTCTCCCTCCTCCCTCCCTGCCTGCCAGCTTCCTGCCAGGAAATGCAGCCCCCACCGGCCCCTCACCTAGATCATTAACTAGACTCAGCTCTGACTTCGGAGTTCACTTCCTTCCCAGAGCACTTTGCTCCCATTATCTTGGAGTGTCCTTGAAACCAGCCTGGGTGCAGCGGGCAGAGGAGCAGCCGACAGGAGACAACGAGAAAGCACCCTTAGTCCCTTCAGGCTGCTGAAACACAATGCCAGGGACCAAGTGGCTCATAAACAACAGAAACTTGTTTCTCACACTCCGGAGGCTGAGCGGTCTCGGTCAAGGCGCGGCAGACTCCGTGTCTGGTGAGGGCCTGCCCTCTGGTTCACAGATGGCGCCTTCCTGCGGGTGTCCTGGCATATGGTGGAAGGGAGGAATTCTCTCCAGCTCCTAAAAGGCACTGATCCCATGCACGCGGGTCCCACCCCTAACCTAGTCACCACCCCAAGGCCCCACGTCCTATACCTTGGAACTAGGTTTCGACATCCAAATTCAGAGGGGACACAAACATTCAGGCCATAGCAGAGCATACCCTGGTGGCATTACAGACATGTGACATCAGGCCAAAGGGTCAAGTTGAGCTGGGCAAGGCCTCTGGGAACACAGGGCCAAGTGGCAGATGACTGCTACACAAGGCCCTTGCCTACCTCTGCACAGGATGCCAGGGAAAAGCCAGCCTCCTCCACAGCCTCCTTCCGTAGCCTCCCAGGTTCCTCCAGATTCTATGTTAGAGGCCAGCCTCTCCTGACAGCTCCCAGCAGTATGGAGGACCCTGCAGAGGCTGGGAAGAACTCAAGCCCCGCCTCGGGAAACTCCTGGGGCTCAGTTTTCTCATGTGGCAAACGGGGAGCTGGATGTGCTGTGGCAGGCTTCTTCCAGTCCTCATCCCGTCTCCCTCTGATCCAAAGGTCCCCGCACTCCCACTCCCACTGATGCCCAGGAAGACCTAGAGACTGTGATATGATGCCCCCTCCCAGCACCACACCTGACAGGGCCACCCCTTTCTGGTGGCTGTGAGCCAGGGGGCCCCACAGGAGCACCCAGCCATTTCCCACCAGGCACACCACCTGCTCTCTGCATCCAGGTCTTATGGCCCCAGGTCTGAGCAGCTTCCCTGTTAGGCAAGGCTGTGACAGGAAGGGGACAGAATCTACCTCTGCTTGGAAAACCAATTGTGCAACTCTGTCCTTCTGGGGCGGGGGAGGCACGTGGCCAACGGGAAGGCTGTCTGAAGGAGCCAGGGCCTTCTTTGAAATGAATATCTTGGCAAGACGCACAAAGAAATGTCCTTTTGGACGTCACTAACTCTCGGTCACTGCTAATTGACTCAGAGCCTGGCTGCAGTGTCCTGTCCGGCATCCCTGGAGACGGAGCCTTGCAGGGCTGGTGTCCACTGACATGGAGTGGAGTGAAACCTACACTCAGCCCCTCGGTTTGGACCCAGAGGTGGCCTGAGCCTGTGGCACGTTCCCTGCGCTTCCTCTCAAGTCCAGTACCCAGTAAAAGTTGCTTTGGATCAAGTCAAATAAAGTGAACAAGGGACAGAGAGGCAGGAGAGGCCCAGGTAGTCCTGAAGATAGTGAAATAACCGAGCCCTCGTCTGGAACCTGCGCATAGTTACACGTGTTGCACACTCCCGTGGGCCAGACTCAGGACAGGACTTTATGTGTGTCGCTGCTCAGCTCACAGGCCTCCCACAGCAGGTTGCCTTAGCAGTTCCCCAAGCAAGGAAACTGCGGCTCTGAGGGCTCGGGTCATTGCCCCAAGCCTCAGTTACTGGGTAGAGGGGCTGGAATCCAAACCAAGTCCCCACAGGTTCCTCATGACTCTTCTGAAGGACAGCATTTCACGCGTGATTCACAAAAGGGATTCTCCATCGCTCCGTGGGTTCCTTGAAAAGTGACTGTGACTCTCATGATATCAGCCTATCAGCACTCTCGGCTTTATCTTTGCGCCCGGCAGCCCTGAGCATCCATCCCGGCCATGACACCTCCTTCCCCTCACTCAGGTCTGCGGGCTCTCGAGAGGCCTTCTCTGTCCCTCACCATGGAAAGCAGCTCCCCAGCCCCTGTCAGCCTCCTCTGTGCCTTCCTCTCTCTACTGTCCTCTTGGCAGTGACCAACACCCAAATGCATCTTGTGTTTTTACTGCTAGAGACTGCCTGTCCCTCGAGCCAGACCCCACAGTCATGAAAGTCAGGACCACATCCCCTGTCCTAGGCACATAGTAGATGCTCAATAAATATTTCTGGGTGAATACATAAATGAAAGCAAAGTTCATTCCTTTTTGCTTATAATATTCTCTAATGAAAATTTGGCCTCCTTTTTCTCTCTAATTAATTCAAAGTAATCGAGTGTTTCCTGAAGTGCCTTTTTTCTAGAGCCTCTTCACAGCCAGGTGTGAAGGTGCTGCCTGTCACCCCAGCTGTACTGCAGGCTGAGGCAGGAGAATTACAAGTCTGAGGCCAGCCTGGGCAACTTAGCAAGACCCTGCCTCAAAATAACATTAAAAAGGCTGAGGATGTGGCTCAGTGGTAGGGCACTTGCCTAGTGTGTGTGAGGCCCTGGGTTCCATCACCAGTACCACCACCACAACCAAAACAAACAAAACTCAACAATGAAAAGCCTTTTTACCCAAATTCTTATCCTATTTTCCCATTCAAGTGCCTCGAGAGCTTGGGAGAGGGAGGTATGATCATCCCCATTGAGGAAGGAGCCAAATAGGAGGCAAGGGGCCAGGGATGGGGTGCACTCAGACCCCCTCCAAGGTTCAGGGACTTGTCCCCCACCCTCATCCAGCAGCTGTCTCTGGGGAGTGCCTCGGCTAATGACAGCTTCCTCCTCAGTGTCACACACCTTCCTGACTGACCCATGTGGAGGCCTGCCTCTGGATCCCCACATGGGACAGTACCCCCAGGACTGCCCACGCAGCGGGACCTGGGTGGTGGTCAGCTGCACACAGAGCGCTGCCCCCGCCTTCTCCCTCCCTGCCACAGTGTGACTCCTGGTTGCGGCCTTGCACACAGCTCTCCTCCGTGTCGGCCCCTGGGGACCTGGCCCTAGACAGGAAGCTTCCCCTCCACATCCTCCAGCCAGTCCACTGAGGCCGAGCCGGAGCCTGGAGCTTCTGTTGGAGCGTTTGGGCTACTGCATGCCAAGTCCAGTGTGGTGGGGACCAGGCCAGACGCTCAGCAGATGGCCAGAGTCACACGAGCACCAATAAAGGGAGCCGATAAAGTGGTGGTGAGATCTATAGAGAGAAGTTTAGAAGCCAGAGAAGTAGTCAAGAAGGCCTTGGGGTGAGAGAGGGGTCATTAGGTGGTCCTGGGAAGGCCTCCCTTAGGTACAGAAGGGGCCAGGGGCCAGCTGAGGGTCCCGCCACGCTCCACAGCTCCTGGCTACGGCAAGACTGGGGGGGGGTGTTCAGGCTCTGTCACCCTAAGAATTAGCGAGTTAGGAAGGCAGTTGTTGGAGACCCCTTTGGGTCACCAACAGCTTTCGCTACATTCCAGGGAGCTGGGTATGTCACCGACGTCTGTCAAAGCTTTGTCAGCAAAGGATCCTTGCCACTCATTGCCTTCAAAGTCACAAACAGAACAGGACCCCACAGTGGAGACTCTGGGCTTTCACTTCTTTGCAGGGAGGACGTTCAATGGAGGTAGAATGAGAAATGGAGGTGGGGACGGTGGCTGAGGCAGGCAGAGGGGCGAGGAAGGGGTCAGCTGGCCTTCCTCACAACCTCCGCCAAAGCCAATCTTGGGCACGGGCACCAAGGCCACGCCCTCCCCAGCTTGGGGAATTCTGCCAAGAAGGACAGCCCAGGAGCAGCTCATGGGCAAAGATTTGGTGGCCAGAGCTCAGCTTCAGGCCACCTCCCGGGCCTCCCAAGGCAAACTCCCCAGAGTAAGAGCAAAGGAAGAGCCTCCATCCTGTCGTCCCAGGGACCCTGGGAGGCAGGAGGAGTCGGCTAACTGGGAGGGGCGTGTGCAAGGCCGCCTTGGGAGGAAGGAGTGTTTTCTGGTGCATATGCATTGATCAAAGATGACTGCTGTGTTCTCGATTTTATTTTAAAGGTAAGTTTGGCTGTTGCTGCACATCCTGCCACATCCACCCCACCTTGCAGCTCTGAGCTGAGAGCATCTTCAAGCCCAGCCTCGAGGCCTGGGGCTCTCCTCCAGCCCCAGAGTCCAGTTCCCAGGGGCAGGTCCTAGGGTGCCAGGGACTCAGTGCTCTCTAGGAGCTGAGCTCAGACAGTGGAACGGGAGTCTGATGGGTAAATGTCCCTGCTTCTTACCCCACAAGTGGGACTCCAGGGAGGCATCTGCTACCAGTCTCCCAGAGGTTCCCAGGTGGACTGAGTCCACCTCCCACCAAGGTGACCTGCTCTGGAGTGCAACCCACACTGGTTTCCTTCCTTCGTTAGCTCCTTTCTCCTTCCCTCCCCGTCTCCTGAAATCACACCCTAAATAAATTGCATGAAAATTCTCCCCTCAGGTTTGCTTCCAGGGGTTCTTATACCAACGACACGCTGGATGTTCAGGGACAGAGGACACGCAGTGAGGCCTGGGCTCCAATTCTGGCTTCACCTTCTGCCAGCCAGGTGACAAGCGAATGGCCTCAATTTCTTCACCATTAAATGAGGATGTTAATAAGAGCCCAACCACAATAGCATATTGTAAGGATGGAACGAGACGATTCATATAAAGCAGTGTTCACAGTACCTGGTGCTTGGCAAACACTCAGAATTATTACTAGCTGTCACCGGGCATGGGGATGTCCGCCCTCCCACCCCATAACCCCAGCTACTCAGGAGGCTGAGGCACGAAGGAACATAAGTTCAAGGTTAGCCCCGGTAATTTAGCAAAATAAAAAGGGCTGGAAATATGGCTTAGTGGTAGAGCACCTCTGGGTTCAATCTCCAGTATGACAAAAAAGAAAGAAAAAAGAAAACCAGGATAATGCAACCATGTAAAAATTGTTCAATTGCAACATTTTTATTTTTAAAAATAAATTAATTTTTTTGTACAGGGGATTGAACCATTGAACCCAGGGGCATTTTACCACTGAGTTATATCCCCAGCCCTTTTTATTTTTTTTTTATTTTGAGATAGGGTCTCCCTCAGTTGCCTAGGCTGGCTTCAAACTTAGAATCCTCCTGCCTCAGCCTCCGGAGTCACTAGAATTAAAGGCAAGCACCACTGCACTCAGCTATTTTTTTTTCATCTTTAATTGACACTTAGTAATTGTACATATTTAGGGGTAGGTACAGTGTGACATTTCAATACATGTCTAAAATGTGAAATGATCAGATCAAAGTCATTGGCATATTTATCACCTCAGACATTTGTCACTCTTTCATGTTAGGAACATTCAAAAGCCCCACCACCACCAGCAGCTATTTGGAAATATTCAAAGACCTGTTGCCAACCTTGGTCACCTACTGTGCTCACGAACATTGGAAGCCACTCCTGCAACCCACTCTGCCCCCCACCTGGCAGCGGCCTTCTCTCGTCCCCTCCCACACCCTCAGCCCCTGCACACCACTACTCTAGGCTCCACCTGCCAAGAGATCAACATTTTAGCTTTCTATATAAATGATAGCACACAGTATTTGTCTTTCTGCCGGCAATATTTTTTAAAGATTGGTAATATCCTGGGGTGATAAGGAAGCAGCAAGAACGGGCAGCTGATGAAAACGTAAATTGCTCCAATCTTTCAGCAGAGCAGCTGGTCGCTTTTACTCAAATTCACAGATCACTTGTCAGGATTTCTCCTATAGGAGTCCCACACTTAGGCAAGAAGAGTCAGCTGCGAGAATATTTATTACGCCATTGGGTAAAGAAAAAATTAAAGCAACTCAAATGATGATTGATAGGGAATCAGATAAAGAAATCATGATATATCCAAATAAGAGAATACTAGGCAATTAAGGAGAAGAGGAGATTTACATGAGCTGTGGGGAAGAGAACACTGAGATTGATTATGAGTGAAAAAAGAAGTTGCACAGCTCTGTAAACAGTAAGATTCTATTTCTGATTAAATGACACTTTCATGTGTCCTTGTAAATTTTTGTAATTGCATAGATAAATCTGGAAATAACAGCAAGAAGTGGTAGTTCTTTTTCTTCTTTTAATTTTTTTGTCTGAAAAAAATCCAGGGGTGCTTTGTCACTGAGCTACATCCCCAGTTCTTGTTATTTTGAGACAGGGTCTTGCTAATTTGCTAAGGGTCTCCTAAGTTGCTGAGGCTGGTCTCAAACTTGCAATCCTCCTGCCTCAGCCTCCCAGGTTACTGGGAATATATGTGCCTCTGCTTCTGGCAGTGGTAAGTTATTTTTGAGGTTTAGGATTATAGAAAACTTTTACATGAAGTCTCAAACATCTGTAGTGTTGGAAATTTTAAAACAGGCATATAATCAGGAACCATGCCAACCCCCATTGCCTTCCTCACTCCCCATTTCTCTTGATCCACAGGTTATGGAGTAGATCCCATGCAAGTGTCACCCCCACCCCCAAAACCACCTGGGACATGCTGCATTCTACTGATTCTAGAGACAGACAATAAGAGACCTAGCCCCAGTAACAGAATAATTATAAGTAAAAAAAATCTCAAAAAATAACACATGTGTCACACGCTGACAAAATTATGTGCATCAAAGAAAAAATGGAAGGAGAAAAACAGCAAAATATTACAGGAGAGACCCATGGGTGATTTTTTTGTTCTTGCTATGATTTTTCTCGTATTTCTCATATTTTCTATAAGCAAATACCTCACTTAGAAACAAAGCACACACATTTTAAAGAAATGACATCCAAGAGGGATGGCCACAACTTGGCATAACTCACCTTTCAGACAATAGTGAAAAACTGAAATAGTGAAAATAGTGAAAAACTGAAAAAACGTCCATATGGAAATCAAACTAAAGTGCCTCAGGTGGGTCTAAGGCCTCTCTCGATGGTTGTAGCCTTTTAGCTTATAGTTAAAGACCAGGATCTCTGCAAAAAATAGGGAATCCATCCCTAGCTGTCATGGAGATGGCAATATATCTCATCAAGCATTGATCCGGGTCAGGTTTTGGAGAAATAGAAACCATGAGCAATCTTACTTTGGCCAGACAGAGGCCACCTTGAACCTGCCCTGAGGGTCTCTCCTTGGTCCCTTACTCAGACTTAAACAAAAACAATTAGAACCTTTTTTTTACCCAGAAATAATAACAACAATAATCAATACCAAAGTCTTCCCTCTTAAATCCCAAATCCTAGTTTCTCCCATGCAGAGTTGGGCTGACCACTAAAAGAATGAGAACTCCTTACCAGGCCAGTTGACCCTGGAGAACGTGAAGGACACAACTGAGAGAGGAGCAGCCTTCCCTTTTATTGGTTGAAGCCCCACCTCTCTACCAAGCAATCCCACCCATTTCATACAGGGTTTTGAAGCATCAAGGAGATGAGGTGTCTCATCAACCTCATTGGGCATTGTCTCAAGCAAGGGGAGGAAAACAAGTCTCCCCACTTCAAAAGGATGCAGCGCTGGGAGAAGGTGCCTCCCTTCTCCAGGTAGTGATGGGATCCACCTGTGGGTGTGGGCCAACGGGGTCTTGGCAATGGGGAGGCTGAGGAGGGAGCTTTTGGGCTCCTTGATCCCCGCACCTTACTAGGCTCTCTTTATTGATCATGCAGCCATCTGTCAACCACTTATCATAGGTTAAGGCTTCTGTCTTTAATTATCTTCTAAGAGCATCTTACAAAAATGTCAGATAAAACAATGGTCCAAGGACAGGACTTCACCAACTTGAACTGGTCTTCACCTCCAAGAGACAAAGGAAATACTTTTCCTGCCTGGTGACACTGTGTCCATTGTTAGTTGCCCATTATATCTGGAGCACATCCTAAGTGTTGTACAAGCATGATGTCATCTGAGACCCACATGGTCCTAACCATTATTATCCCCATCTTGAAGATGAGGAAACTGAGACTCAGAGAGATGAGGTGACTTGCAAAGGTCACACAACTGTTGTGAAGTAAGGTCAGGGTTCAAACCTAAGTCCACCCGACTCCAGCATTAGAGAGTACTGTTAGATTCAGAGAGAGAGAGAGAGAGAGAGAGAGAGCTCTGAAACCCACTCAGTTGCTTCCTAAGATGTTAATTACCTTATTTTATCACTATTGTAACAAATAACCACAAACGTATTAGTTTCGAGTTCAGAAGGAGATCAGAAGTCTAAAATAGTTTTCACCAGGCTAAAATCAAGGTGCTGGATGAACTGTGCTCCCTTCTGGTTCCTCTAAGGAAAATCCATTCCTCTTCCTTTTCTGCTTCTAGAGGACGCCTGCATTCCTGGGCACACGGCCCCTCCCACCATCTTCAAGGTCAGCAGGGGCCAACCCAGTCCTTCCCACCTGGCCACCTCTTTGGTTCTCACTCTTCTGTCCTCCTCATCCCCACTGAAAGATCATCAGGATTATATTGGTAATAATAATTATCCCTGATAATCCAGATAATTCCAGATACTCTCCCAGTTTAAGGTTACCAGATTAACAGCCTTCATTCCACCTGCAGCCTTAATTCCCCCTTGTTATGTAACATGACATATTATTCATGGCAGTGAGGGAGAAGAGAATGTCTTTGGTGGACATTCTTCTGCCCACCACATTCAGACAAGCAGTAAGTTCATGAGGTCATCAAAATCCGGGGTCTGGCTTTTACCTTCACATAGGAAGTGAGACACTGATTTAGCCTTACCAAAAAATGTCCAAGACAGTGAATCAAAGGCAAGTAATGGCCTACCACAGTGAGAGAAATAGCATTTCCAGAGACCATGTCCACTTAAGGGACCACTGTCCTGTCCCTGACGAGGTCAGAAAGACCCAGCATGGGCTGGGGTTGTGGCTCAGTGGTAGAGCGCTCGCCTACTACACATGAGGCACTGGGTTCATTCCTCAGCACCACATAAAAATAAAATAAGGATACTGTGTCCACCTATAACTAAAAAATAAAATATTTTTTTAAAAAGAGAAAGACCCAGCATGAGGATTATTTACACAATCTAATTCACATGTACTCTTATGAAAGTATTCTCTGTAAGATATTCAAACACTACAGAAGTGACAGTGAGACACTGTAACGTGCTCACCAGAACCTCTTCCTGCTCTCCCTGGGAACACCCTCGCCCTCTCTCCAGACTTTCCCGTCATCTAGTGTGGCCGTGTGTTTTAGTCTGTTTTCCATAACTAAAACGAAATGCCTGAGGCTGGGGCACTTAGAAGGAGAACTGTTTAGATCACAGTTCTGAAGTCCAGTATCAGGCTGTTGGCCTCTGCTCAGCTCTGGTGAGGCCCTAAGGAGAACAGTGTTACAGTGGTGGGGGTGCACGTGAGAGGAAGAGACCACAGGGCATGATAGAAAGCCCAAGCACGGGGGCAAGATCCAGGAAGTCATTTTATTTTAATTTGCTCTAATTAGTTATACATGACAATAGAGTGCATTTTGACACATTGTAAACAAATGGAGCACAACCTCTCATTCCTCTGTCTGGTGCCAATACCATGCCATTTTTGTTACTATAGCTCTGTAGTATAGTTTAAGGTCTGGTGTTGTGATGCCTCCTGCTTCATTTTTCTTGCTAAGGATTGCTTTAGCTATTCTGGGTCTCTTATTTTTTTCCAAATAAATTTTATGATTGCTTTTTTCTAGTTCTATGAAGAATGCTATTGATATTTTAATAGGAATTGCATTAAATCTGTATAACAGTTTTGATAATATGGCCATTTTAACAATATTAATTCTGCCTATCCAAGAGAATGGAAGATCTTTCCATCTTCTAAGGTCTTCTTCAATTTCTTTCTTTAATGTTCTGTAGTTTTCATTGTAGAGGTCTTTCACCTCTCTTGTTAGATTGATTCTCAAAAAAAAATTTTTGAGGCTATTGGGAATGGGTTAGTTTTCCTAACTAACATTTGGGGGTTAGTTTTCTATCATGCTACTTTGCTGAATTCACTTATTAGTTCTAGAAGTTTTCTGGTGGAATTTTTTGGAACTTTTAAATGTAGAATCATGTCATTGGCAAATAGTCATAGTTTGAGTTCTTCTTTTCCTATTTGTATCCCTTTAATTTCTTTTGTCTGTCTGATTGTGCTGGCTAGAGTTTCAAGGATGATGTTGAATAGAAGTGGTGAAAGAGGGCATCCTTGTCTTGTTCCAGTTTTTAGAGGGAATGCTTTCAATTTTTCTCCATTTAGAATGATATTGGCCTTGGGTTTAGCAAAGACAGCTTTTACAATGTTGAAGTATGTACCTGCTATCCCTAGTTTTTCTAGTGTTTTGAACATGAAGGGGTGCTGTATTTTATCAAATGCTTTTTTCTGCATCTATTGAGATGAACATATGATTCTTTTGTTTAAATCTATTGATATGATGTATTACATTCATTTTATTTATTTTTTAATATTTTATTTTAGTTGTAGTTGGACACAATACCTTTATTTTATTTTTATGTGGTGCTGAGGATTGAACTCAGGGCCCTGCACATGCAAGACGAGCGCTCTATCGCTGAGCCACAACTCCAGCACCTGTATTAAATTTATTGATTTCCATATTGAACAAACCTTGCATCTGTGGGATGAACCCCACTTGATTGTAGTACACTATACTTTTAGTATGTTTTTGTATGTGATTTGCCAGATTGTTTTTTTACTTTTTAATTCTAATTTGTTATATATGACAGCAGAATGCATTACAATTCATGTTACACATATAGAGTACAATTTTTCATATCTCTGGTTGTATACAAAGTATATTCACACCATTCTTGTCTTCATACATGTACTTAGGGTAATGATGTCCATCTCATTCAACCATCTTTTCTACCCCCATATCTCCTCCCTTCCCCTCCCACCCCTTTGCCCTAGAGTTTGTCTATTCCTCCCATGATCCCCCTCCCAACCCCACTATGAATCAGCCTCCTTATATAAGAGAAAACATTTGACACTTGGTTTGGGGGGATTGGCTAACTTCACTTAGCATTATATTCTCTACTCCATCCATTTACTTGCAAATGTCATGATTTTATTCTTTTTTATTCTGAGTAATAGCCCATTGTGTATATATACCACATTTTCTTTATCCATTCATCTACTGAAGGGCATCTAGGTTGGTTCCACAGTTTAGTTATTGTGAATCATTCTGCTGTAAACACTGATGTGGCTGTGTCCCTGTAGTATACTGTTTTTAAGTCCTTTGGGTATAGACCAAGGAGTGGGATAGCTGGGTCAAATGGTGGTTCCATTCCCAGTTTTCCAAGGAATCTCCATATCGCTTTGCACATTGGCTGCATCAATTTGCAGTGAATCTTATTGAGAACTTTTGCATCTATGTTCATCAGGGATATTGGTCTGAAGTTTACTTTCCTTGATGTGTCTTTGTCCAATTTTTCTCTTTTTGTAGCAACCTTCTGGAGAGATATAATTCAGAGTCCCATAAAAACCACTTAATCCTTTTTGAGAACGACACCCCAGCAAGACCTAATGACTTCTTATGAGGCCCCACCTTTTAAAAATCCCACCACCTCTGAATATCATCGCAATGGAGACCAGGCTTCCAAAGCATGAACACTTGGAGGACACATTCAAATGACATCAAAACCATAGCACCATGTGACACATGCTGACCAATGAGGATAAGCATGGGGGGAAGGGCCCCATTTCCAGGCCCAGCCACAGACAAGAGGACCCTCCCTGCTCCTTCTCCTCCTTGGAGAACTGTAACACTCCAATTTACCATGGCAGAGCCTCAGGATTAAACTGGAATTCCAGGTCACTGCTTGGAGGAGAGAGGCTCGTTAGCACTTGTTTTAGACTTTATGAGCCAGAAATAATGCTTCATGGTGTATGCCAAGGAGCTTTGGTCGGTTGTTATACAGCTCATTGTAGAAAATACTCATTTAAAATTTGTTAGATCATCCAGGATGGTTTACATCACAGAAACATAAAGCATATAAGTCTAACACAAATAGAGAAACAGTGTCTTGGTCAAAGAGTTCGAACTTTCAGTTATGACATGAATGAGTTCTGGGGACTTGACATACATGGTGACTATAGTCAGTGCTGTCTTGTACACCTGAGGTCTGCTCAGGCAGTCGGCCAAGTGTTCTAACACAAAAAACATGGTAGCTACGTGAGGTGGTAGATGTGTTGATTAGCTCAATTGTCATAATAATTTCAAATGTACACCTTAAATACATACAGTCTTTATTTGTCAATGATGCCTAAATATAGCAAAATTAAGAAAAGATTATGTCTCTATATGAATGCTATTTTGAAACTCGTTATTTTCATTTAGTAGTAAGTCAACAGCATCTTTTGGTACATACAGATCTACTTAGTTTTCTTAATGGCGTCAAATTTCTCCACGTAAAGTTGCTCTGTGACGGACCTTGCCAGCCACACCCTTCATGGACATTTCAAATGATTCTTGTTTTCTGATGCAACAGCACTGCCAGACTCCTGCATGTCCACCTTCCCACAGCCTTGTGGCAGTTCTGCAGGCCATGCTCCCACACAGGGGAACAGCTGGGAGCCAAAGGCTCACTCACACATTTTTTTGAAAGGGTCATCATTCTTTCCAAAATATTATCTTGAAGGATTTTCATCAAAGCACCTTCTCCTAAGTCTGAACTGATGTCAACTGAGTGAAGGAAAATGCTCACTTTCCCAACCCCTTGCCAATCCTCGTACCTACAAGCTGCACCATCTCTGCCAATGTGGCAGATAAGAAACAATGTCTCATTGTCCTTGGTATGTTTTAATTTTTACTAGGGTGAATTGGTAGGTTGCACTTCTCTTTTCATTATCCAGTATTTGGGTGGGCTCAGGATCACAGACTGGAAGATGGGCGGTCCTAGGGGTCCTCCATGTTATCAACCTCCCCAAGGGATTATGCTGGACCCACATAATAACATATTCCTGGCCACCAGAATTTAGAGTCTATCCTGCTTAGATCTGGATGAAGGGAACCATATCCTGTCTTTGGGGCTTATAGCACTATTTTAGAAATAATTTTTAAATGGCTGCTGTGTATCAAGCACTGGCTCTGCACTCAGGATAGGAGAAAAGGAATGGCCTTCGCTTCCCTCCCTTCTTGACTTTTTTTTCTCTTCACTCCTGTCCATGTGCTCCAGGCACTCTGGGTCCTTCTCCTTCTTAAAGACAGGTCGGGTCCATGATGGGTCCTTCTAGACAGCTAAAACATGGGTACATCTACCCAAGGAAATGCTCAGGGATATCTGAGAGGAGGATCCTGAGGTTTTCTTGGCACCTAAAAGGAGACACAGGGCAGGATCCTGTTCAGAGTTGTAGCAAGCATCTTGGTACCATCATGAGAGCAGGCCAAGAGGACAAGCCGGTGTCCTGAGGATGGTGCAGAGGAAAGGTGGAGGCTTCTTGGATGCTGAGAGACATCTCTGAGCTCCTGGATTAATCAGCCCTCAAACCACCCAACCCTAGACTTCTGGTGATATGAGAAAATAAGCCGTCCTTCCTGATTAACCACTTGTTGTTGAGTCTTCAGTTACTGGCACCTGAAAACATGCTCTATGTCATGCTCTATGTTACCCCTTCCAAAGAAGGCAAGAATTTGTTTACGGAGGGAAATAGCCATACAATGGGACATTATTCAGCTTTAAAAGCGAAGAGAAACTTTTTGTTCTTTTTTATTAGCACATTATAATCCCACATGATGGTGGAATTCATTGTTACATATTCGTGCATGCACACAATGTAACAATATAATTTGGTCAAGTTCGTCCCATGACCTTCCCTTTCCCTCCCCAGGGAGAAAAAAATTGACACAGGCTACAACATGATGACCCTTCGAGACACGACTCTCAGTGAAAGAAGCCACAAAAAGGACAAACATCACCTGATTCCTTTTATATGGGGTTCCTAGTATAGTCACATTCACAGAGACAGAAAGCAGAATGGTGGTCACCAGGGGCAGGCGGGTAGGGGAGGGAGCCATTTTGTGTGCAATGGGTGCAGAGTTTCATTGTGGCAAGATGAAGAGTTCTGGGGATGGGTGGTGGTGATGGGTATGCAGCAATGAGGGTAGATAATCAGGTGGGTCCTAAAAGTTCAGTGCCCTTCCAACTTGGAGTGACTATTGGGTGTCATCTCTGATTACGGTGATCAATCCTGTGGCTCTCTTTGGGTCACCTCCAAAGTGCCTCAGCCCCTCCTAGGAAGAGAGAGGACTCCTGTACTTAATGCCTGGTTTAGGTCAGGACAGATCAGACCAGCCTTTTGGGTTGGCGACCTGGGCCCTCTGCAGAGCCTGCTGAGACACGTTAGGCATGACTGGAAGGGCCTCCCACCCAGACTTGCTCCTGCTTACCTGATTGCAGCCACCAGCTGGGGGAAGGCTGTGGAGGAAGAACCCAAAAGGGCACTCAAGATTTTCCTGGGGAGCTAGGAGGGGTTGAGGCACTTTGGAAGTGACCCTAGGAGAGCCACAGATTGATGACACCCAACAGCAACCCCAAGTGGGAAAGGCATCCAGCTTTGGGGACCCACATGATTGTTTATCTCCCTAAAAAAAATCACTTCTTGCTTTTAATTTTGAATAATTTCAAATACACAGAAATTTCTAAAGCAGTCACTCCTATGCCCATCACCTAGATTAAATCGATTTAAATACTTAAGTCATATTTGAATCATTTCTATTCATTTCTTCTTTCATAGAAGAAAGGAGTAGAAATTCAGCCAGAAACTCATTTATCCTACCCTGTTTCCCTTCTTCTGAGGTAACCACCACACACACAATGCAATCAGTTCCAGCTCATTCTACAACTTTGAATATCTAAGTTTTACTCCAAGCTTCCATTTGAAGTTTGCCTCAGTCACTCTGCAACTTGGCCATGTTGATATGTTCAGCTCTGGTTCAATCATTTTTAGCTACTGCTTAGCTTTTTGTTATGCAATTATGACAATACAGTTATATGATCAGACCACAAAGGGTTGATCCACTAGGAAGTCTTTTCAATTTTTTTTTACTTCCAAAACTGAGAAACTAATATCCTCATAGCTTTTTAAATTTTGAGATAGGATCTCACTAAGTTGCCAGCATTGACCTTGAACTTGTAATTCTCCTGCCTTAGCATTCTGAATAGCTGGGATTATAGCCACGTACCACTGTGCCTGGCTCTTGTACAAATATCTTTATGTACTGATAAAAAAGTTTCTCTTTTTTTTTTTTTAAAAAAAAAAAGGGTTTCTTGATAGATACTAGAGGTAGAATTGCTGGGTTGTAATGTCATGAACATTGTTAACTTTAGTCAGTGTCTGATGGTTTGTACTCACCAGCAAGTACAATTAGACTTGATCCATTTTTGCTAAACTGACAGATGCAAAATCATATTATTGCAATTGGCATGATACCTATGGAGTGTATAGCCTCTTATCAGTAAGGCTGCCAGATAAAATGCAGGAAGTCCAGGACGTTAAGTACACCAGGAACACAGGATCTACAGGACATACTTATACAAACAAGATACCTGTTGTTTATATGGCCTACATTTTTATTTGATGAGTTCTGTGAATTACCAATTCAAAAGCTGTGACCATTTCTCTATTGACTTGTTTTTTTTTTTTTCTTATTAACTCGGAGATGACCTTTGTAATTCTGGATACAATCAGTTTTATGAGTTCCAAATATTTCCACCCTATCTGTGGCACATCCTTTTACATGACATATGATCTCTTTGTCATCTGGAGGGTCTTTTGTCTGTTTTGATTTATCTCAGTGTGATTAGTCATGAAGACAAACCTTTTCTTCTAAGAAGATTTTTGATTTATGACTGCATGGAATGGAAGTAAATCCCCACTCAGAGTTATGCTTTGTCATAGGGAAGACCATTTTTTCCTACAGGATGTGTTAAATTGTCCACATTTTCCTCACTGATCTGTACTGCTTCTCCATCTAGTCCACACTCCCCTCTTTGTGTGTGTCTGACTCCAGGTTCAATCCTATCCCACAGCTCCATCTATTCCTTCCCCACAAAACACAGTATTTAAATATCACTGCTTTAGTAAACATTACTATCTTTTAGGATTATCTTTCCATTTTCCTCCAAAATTGTCTTTGCTCTTCCAGGTTCCCAGCTCTTCAGTGAGGATTTTCCTCCAATATGATAGCAGAGATTTATGTAAAAATAAAAATTATCGGGGCTGAGGTTGTAACTCAGTGGTAGAACGCTTGCCTAGTATGTGTGAGGCCCTGGGTTCGATCCCCAGCACCACATAAAATGAACAAACAAAATAAAGCACTATGTCCATCTACAACTAAAAAAAAAAAAATTAAAAAAATTGTCATCTGTACAACCCCAAAGCCCCCTTTTCTCTATCCTGAGTGCTTGATGATGATGCCATGCCCTTCAGCAGAGCGGTCAGGCACAGGTGCCCTGCAACTGGACTCCAGGGTCCATTCCTGGCTCTGTGCCTTTCTACTTCTCTGACCTTGAACGAGTTACTTAACTTGTTTATGTCCCAGTTTCCATCGTAAAATGGGGATGAGAAATAGAATCTATCTCATAGGCCCCCTCGGAGGGTTAAATGAGTTGACACGTGTAAAGCTCTTTACCTATTATTAGGTAATTTGTAAGCACAGAATTAACGTGATTAAGGGCTCATGGTCTGATGTCAAGCTTCCCGGAATAGAATCGCCCTCGTTCATTCATTCAAACAACAACCAAACTTTATTGTGAAATATGACACAGAAGAGGAGAAAAGCAAAGGTACAGTGTGTCCCATATCCAGTAATTATAAAGCAAACACCCATATAATCACTATCCAGGAAAGAAATTGACCATGGGTGGCCACCATATGCCCCACCTGGCCCCACCCCAAGGTATGCACTGTGCAGACTCTCACGGTAATCAAAATGCTCACGGCTCTTTAATAATCCTCTTCATCTCTACCAGGGCTCTTCTCTCAACATCTGCTTTGTATGATATTCATATAATTTCACCATTATTTTTATTGCCTAGTATTGACATGGGATAATTTTTTCATTCTTCTACTTTTCATTCTTTGTAGTTTAGATTCATCTCTGGTAAAAAGCATATTTTGATCTTTGAAATCTAATTTGACCATCTTTTAAAACTAACCCATCTATCTAGTTTTCTTTTAAAACTAACCCATTTTTAAGATTTACCCACATGGTTGGCTTCAGATCTGCCACCTTATTTTGTGCTTTCTTTTTAGTCTGTCCATTATAGTTTCTTTTTAACATTATGTTTTTTTCTTCTTTTGGTCTTTGGAGGGACTGAGTAGAATCCAATTTCTTCCCCACAATGATATCAGACATCATACACTCTTTATATTCTTTTTAAAATATATTTTTTAGTTATAGATAGACATAATACCTTTATTTTATTTATTTATTTTTATGTGGTGCTGAGGATCAAACCCAGTGCCTCATATATGCTGGGAAAGCTCTCTACCATTGAGCTACAACCACAGCCCTCTCTTTGTATTCTTGAAGTTATTATCTTAGAAGTCGTAATATGGATCCAAAATGTACTAGAGCCCAGTGAAACTCAGTACCAAGCCCTCTTTCTTTTTTCATTTTGTAAAATTTTTTTAAGTTGTAGATGGACACAATACCTTTATTTTATTTATTTATTTTTATGTGGTGTTGAGGATCGAGCCCAGGGCCTCATATGTGTCAGGCAAGCGCTCTACCACTGAGCTAGGACCCCAGCCCAAGCCCTCTTTCTAGAACATTCAAGGACCATCCACCACTTTAATTCCATTTATTGAATTTCCTAATTACATGCTTTTGTTGTGGTGCGTCTTGCAATTCTATAATTTTAGGATTACGTAGGGCAGTGCTATAATTATTTTACATATCAACGTTCATTTTGATTTCCTTCTTCATCACCATTTTTTCCATCATTCATTCTTACACTTCTAACCTTCCTACAGTGATCACCTAGAGAAATTTCCCTTCTGCCTGAGAGTCCTTTAGAGTGTCCTTGACTTTAGGGGGTTTGTCTGAAAAAATCTTTATTTTGACTTTGTTGTTTTTAAAATATAATTTATTTTGAAAACACAGCAGGAACGGGCATACTGAACCCCTATCTACCTAGAACAGGTTTCAACAGTTCTAAAAACTCAGGGGCAAGCCTGTGTCCTGGAGCCTCCTGCCCACGTCCCCTCACCCTGAACTACTTAGCAAACCCCAGACATCACCCTGCTTCACCTGTAAATATTTTAATTTGCTTCCCTTAAAGAAGAGGACTCCCTTTTTAAACACAGCCATACAATCCAAAACATGTCAGCAATTGCTTCCTTTATATCATCGACCGTATCGTCAGGGTTCACATTTCCCCAACTGCCCTGTTAATGTTTTTTCTTACGATTTGTTTGAGCTAAGATACAAACAAGTTCTTTGTATGGTTATTGGGCAACGTGTTGCTTTAGTTTCTGAGGCTCTTCCCTTCCACTCTTCTTTTTCTTGCATGTTGGTGCATGTTGAAGGAACAGTCTGGTCTTCGTGGTCCACACCCAATCCTGTTATTTCACCAATCTCTGTTTTCTATATTTTCTAAAAATTCATCACAGGATTTGGAGACTTGATCAAATTCAGGTTTGATTCTTTGGCAAGACTACTGCATAGGTGAGATTCTGTTTTCCATTAAGAAGGACAGAATGGCCAGGCACACTTCTGTAATCCCATGGCTTGGGAGGCTGAGGCAGGAGGATCATGAGTTCAAGGCCAGCCTCAACAATTTAGGGAGGCCCTAAGCAACTTAGCAAAACCCTGTGTCAAAATAAAAAATAAAAAGGACTGGGGATGTGGCTCAGTGGGTAAATGTTCATGGGTTCAAATCCCAGTTTTGTTTTGTTTTTTGTTTTGTTTAAAGCAGCACTGAATGGCAGTTGCTCTTCAGGGGACATAAACAGGGGCTGATGGCTGTTACCCAAACCTGTTCATTCAGAGGTTGGAAATGTATGATGCTCTAGTTCCAGCAGTCCCTCCTCATTAGTTAGCTGGAACATGTCTATGAAGAGACCTTTCCTCATCTCTTGTTGGCTAATCAGTTTATATAGGAAAGTAGAAGAAGTTATTCTTTTTCTATGTTTTGCATTTTCAAATATAGTTAGTTCCTTGGTATTTCCAAAGGTGACTCATGAGATTTTCTTGGTAGCATTATGGACTTAAGGGATGAAACATATCTGGTGTGTTTCAGTCTGCTGCAGTATTATCCTTATTGATGCTCCAGTTGTCTGTCTATGGTCAGAGAGAGCTTATTCCAGGAGGCCCTTAGGACCTCCTGACTGACCTAGCAGCACTTGATAGTACCTTCTTTCTGGTAAGAAAAGCCCTTCCAGGCTCACCCTGCATACTGGTACTTAAAGACCATAATCTAGACACCAGGGGTGCTTATTATATACTGGGATAGTCATTGTCTCTGGACTTTCCAGTGACCAGAACAAGAAAATGTGTTCTCATTTCTATGAAAAATACATCACAAGAAGAAAAACATTAGGAATTGATGCTGATACTTCTGACTCAGATTTAAGACCACCGGGTTTTTATTTAATTTCCTCAGTCACTCTTCCACACCCAAACTGTGGCACTCAATGACACTGACATATTCATTCATTTTGTTTTATTGTACATGGAGCCAAGATTAGGGTGAGGGAGGTGAAGCACCTATTGTGCAATTTTTAAGGAGGCCACCACTCCTGGGAGAATGCAGGTGCATGAATGTATCCTTAACTTCTGAGCCCCAAGGATCTCACTTGCCTTACCTTAGCTCTGGCCCTGATCCAACCCTGTACATACAACACTCCAAGAACAATAACCCCCAAACCAGCACCAACAATGAAACAGCCCAAGGTGGTGGCATTGTGTTTGATGCTGTTATTTTGGAAGTTCTTATTTCCTCGTGTATATTCTTCTAAGGACATGCAGAAAAATTGCCATGTTTCAAATATTTGGAATAATTCATCTCTATATTGATATGGCACCCACTGGATACACACTTGGACTCATTCATTTTATTCTACATTTAGTATTGGGATTCCTCATGAAATTTAATTGTTTTGTAATTCTGCAAGTGATTTACATGGTTCCAAAGTCAAATTTATAAAACAAGTTTACTTATAATGTCTAGTTTCTATCCATATCACTATACCCTCTGACCATGCTGCTAGATTTGCTTTATCTTTTTTTAAATATTTATTTTAAGATGTTGATGGATCTTTATTTTATTCATTTATTTATATGCAGTGCTGAGAATCGGACCCAGTGCCTCACACATGCTAGGCAAGCGCTCTACCACTGAGCCACAACCCTAGGCCTATATCCTTTTTAGAATATAAATAGGTGTGTGTGTGTGTGTGTGTGTGTGTATGAGATAGATGTATGTGTGTGCCCTCACAATTTCAGACAAAGGGCAACATACTGCACATGCTTCTTGCACTTAATAAGCCTTAGAAGTCACTCCGGAGTGTCACATAGAACTCCTCCCCCTCCCCCTCAAGGTTACACAGCCCTTCATTATGCGGATGTCCCATGGTTCCTTGGACCAGTCCCCTATTGATGGAATCTGGGTTGCTTTCAGTCTTTTCCATCACACACAATACTGTAGTGAACAATTTAGTTTTTCTGTCTTTTTGTCTTTTTTATTTTGCTGGAAGAATATTGTTTCAATGTTCCTGAATAATATTTTCATAGGGGATATAATTCTAGGTTGACATTTACTTTCTTTCATCGCATTGAATAAGTGATTAGATATTTTCTGGGGCCTGGGGGTGTAGCTCAGGGGTAAAGTGCCTGCCTAGCCTGCACAAGGTCCTGGTTTTGATTCTCAGCACCAAAAAAAAAAAAAAAAAAAAAAGGGGCTGTCTATTTTCTGGCCCTGTCTGTTACTGCTGAGGGATCAACCCTCAATCTAACCGCTGCTCCTTTGAAAGTAATCTGTCTTCTTTTTGGTTGATTTTAATAGGTTTTCTCCTTTACAATGATTCCCTGCAGTTTTTCCATGAAATGTCTAAGTAGAGATTTCTTTCTATTTATTTTACTTGGGGTTATTTGGGCTTTTGGGATTTGTAGATTGGTATTTTCCTTCAATTCTAGAAAATTCTCAGCCATTATCTCTTTGAATATTACCTCCTACTCTCTCTCCCTTTCCTCTCCTTTTGGGATAAAATATAGATTAGATTTTCTAACTCTACTCTTTAAATCTCATATCATTGCGTATATACTTTATTTTTCAAATTTCCTTGCTGGATTCTGGATGATTTTCCTCTGACCCATCTTTGAGTTTACTTATGTACACTTATTTTTCTGGTTTCATTTCTTTCTTTCTTTGTTTCAAAAGCAGAGAATCCCATTTTCCTCCCCCATTTTTCTCTGGGGGTGGCATGCTATGGAATTTTTGCTTTATTTTGTCCAACATTCTTAGATATTTGCAAAAGAACTATATTTAGGTTATCGTGTGTGTGTGTGTGTGTGTGTGTGTGTACTCTATCAGCTTATCTTAGTTAACCATTCTGAAACATGAAACACATCCAGAATGTTAAGTGCCAGAGAAGAATACTGGGGAGAGGGAAGAGAGATGCTAAGTTTGAAGTGTCTTCTGTAAACTAATCTTAGAAGTGACCTCTCATCACTTTGTGCCATATCGTGTTGATCACATAGATCAACACTGGTGCACGGTAGAGAGGACGATACAAAGATGTGAAGATCAGGAGACATCCTGAAGACTAGCTACATGTGAGATACACCCACCCCGATCCCAGGACCTCCAAAGTCGTGCCCTATTACAACATCAGCTTGAAGTCCAGAATTTCATCATCCAAATCAGACCTAGCAATTGAGGAGGACCCTAGGGTCCTCAAGTACAGCTGCTTGGATACATTTCTTAACAATCTGCAGACTTATAAACTAAAGAAACAAGTTATTTTGCTCCCTACACACACAACATACAATAGTGAAATAACAACTGTACACACTCCTGTTTGGACAAAGTGGGAGACAAAAAGGAGACACTGCACATAAATGATAAAGTGTAGATTGTACAAATGTTGTAGGTTCCTTGATTAAGACTCAGTCTTGGGCTGGAGCTGGGCTCAGCAGTAGCGCACTTGCCTGGCATGTGTGAGGCACTGGGTTTGATTCTCATTACCACATATAAATAAATAAAATAAAAGTCTATCAACAACTAATTATATATAAAGACTCAGACTTATTCATGTCAAGAAGTCATTCTCACCAGGCATGGTGGCACATGCCTATAATCCCTGCAACTCAGAAGGCTGAGGCAGGAGGATCTCAAGTTCAAGTCCAGCCTGGGCAACTTGGTGAGACCCTGTCTCCAAACAAAAGAAAAAGGGCTGAGGGTGTAGCTCAGCAATAGTGCACCCCTGGGTTCAATCCTAGCCCCACTAAGGAAACGAGAAGTACTTCTGCAGGCTCTGGGCCCATCTAAACCGATCCCCTCTCTGAGTCGCCCCTCCTTCCTGCGAGAGACAGCACAGTTGCAGAGCAGTAGTTCTCGTAGCCTGCTTTCCCTTTGTCAAAATTTGAGCGCCCCAGGGCTGGGGCTGGGGCTCAGAGGCAGAGCGCTTGCTTAGCACGTGTGAGGCTCTGGGTTTGATTCTCAGCACCACATAGAAATAAATAAATAAATAAATAAAGGTCCATCAACAACTAAAAATATATATTTAAAAAAATCTGCAGGCCCCAATCATTCTCTTCCTTTTGTATCATCTCTGTCTCTTTCAGTTCTAGCTGTGATGTTTCTGCTGATAAAATTTCTTAAAGAAGCTGTGTGTGATGGCACATGCCTAGAGTCCCAGTGGCTTGAGAGGCTAAGGCAGGAGGATTTTGAATTCAAAGCCAGCCTCAGCAACTTAATGAGCAAGACCCTGTCTCTAAATAAAATATTGAAAAAGGGCTGAGGATGTGGCTCATTGGTTAAGTGCCCCTGGGTTCAGTCCCAGTACGAAAAAAAAAATTTTTTTCTTAAAGGTGTCTTGGAGGTCTGTGAATCCTATTGGGTTTTTTTCCATCACACAAAAACCACGAACACAAGTCTAATTGAGATAAATCCTTTTCTATCTTTTTTTTTTCTATCAACAACCCTGAGCTTCTTAGAAGCCCTCTATCCTTTGGTAGAGTGAATCTAAGACACAACCTTAATACTTCATTTATTAAATAATTTGTTTTTCATCACTGGGGATTGAACCAGGGTGCTTTACCACTGAGCTACATACCCAGCCCTTTAATTTTTTCTATTTTGAAACAGGGTCTCACCAAATTTCCCAGGCTGGCCTTGAACTTGCAATCCTCCTGCCTCGGCCTTCCTACCAGCTGGGATAACAGGCCTGTGCCACTGCGCCCAGCACAGCCTTAAAATAGCAGGGTCTTCCGTCTGTGTGCATAGCATTCGCAGGCCTCCTCTTTTTCGATTTTTCTGAAGTTTTAACAAAAGACCTGACAGTCACACCCTAGGCCTCATTTTTAGACCTTTTTTTCCTGTCACTGTCAGTACCTTGGATTTGATCTTTGTCAGAGGTATTTTTTATTATCAACATTTTGAATTTTTGAGAGGTTTAGAATTTTCAAATCTATCAAGGCTTCACTTTTTTTGTTGAACAGCATGGCTAAATTCCCTGCCACTACACAATGTGAATCTCCTCTCCTCTGGTTTCCATAAGATCCCTGTGTTTCTTTATAGCCGTTACTGGAAGCCTCCATGAAAGATATGATGCTTCTCCCAATGGCTTCTTTAGGACACTCAGATTTTGCTAACACTGCCCTCAAAGTTCTTCCAGCTTCTGCCCACTACCTAGTTCTAAAGGCATTCATACTTTTTTTTTTTTGTACCCGGGATTGAACCCAGAGGTGCTTAACCACTGAGCTACATCCCCAACCCTTTTTTATATCTTATTTCGAGACAGGTCTCGCTGAGTTGCTGAGACTAGTTTTGAACTCCACAATCCTCCTGCCTCAGCCTCCAGAGCTGCTGGGATTACAGGCATGCAGCACTGCGACCAGCCCATTCAAACATTTTTGGATATTTTTTATGATGGTGTCCTGCTCCTGGCACCAAAAGCTGGGTTTTACATTCTATTGCTGCATAAAAAACCTAGTAGTTTATGTTATCAAACATGTGTTTTTGTGTGCTGGGATTTGGGAGCTGCTTAGTTGGGAGGTCCTGGCTCAGAGCCTCATTCAAAGTTCAATCGAGATGTTGGCGAGGACTGCAGCCAGCTAGCGGCTTGGCTGGACCTCAGGCTCTGCTCCCAGCTTCCCTAGTGTGGCCATTAGCCATGGGCTTCAGTTTCTACCACATGGTCCTCTCCATGAGGCTGCTCATGACATGGCAGCTGGCTGTATTCTGCTGGTCACACAGAGCAACCTTGTACCCTGGGAGAGCAGAATACAAAAGAGTTTGAATAGTGGGAGGCAAGGATCCTTAGAGGCTGATGTTGGGGTTGAATGGTACCAAAAAAAAAAAAAAAAGGTGAGTTCATCTGCAACCTGTGAATGTGCACTTATTTGGAAGGGGGGTCTTTACAGATGTAATTAAGTTAAACATCTAAAGATTGTGCTAGATTACCTCTTAAATCCAAAGACAAATGTCCTCTGAGATGGTATAGATAGAAGACCATGGAGAGATGAGGAAGAGCTACCAGTGATGTGTCTACAGTCCAAGGAATGCCAAGGATTTCTGAAAGCTTCCAGAAGCCAGAAAAGAGGCATGGGATGCATTTTCCTCAGAATCTCCAGAAGGAATCAACCCTGCCAACACTTGGACTGACAGAAGCCACAGTGCACTCACACAGCTGGCCACCAGACGTCAGCCATGATGCGATTCTCACTCAACACAAAGGGGAGACGGAGGCCTCCACCCATTTTTGCCCTGTGGAATCTCATGACAGTCATTCCACAGATATTCACTGAATACCTACAATTTGCCAGGCACTGTTCTCAGTGCTGAGGACACCTCAGTGAACAAAAGAGGCAAAATCTCTGCTTTTGTGGGACTTTCATTCTATTGAATATCAATTCAATATCTTGGAACTGTGGCTCCTTCAAATTCCCCACCTTATAAGGATCCTATGGAGCCACTGGAGGGAAATAAGATTCTGGGGTAGGAGGATGCATTTAATAAATGAAGAAATACAGAGTTCTGTGTCACTGAGTAATTCAACAGAAACATGGGAAGTGAATTATCCTCTAGCAGCTCTGCCCACAGACCTCATTCTCTAAGTGAGAAAGCAAAGATAGCTGTCCCGACATCCACTGAGACCACCTCTGGCGGCTCCTGCTTTTCCACTTCATTAGATGTTTCTCTTTCCTGGTCTGGAAGCCCCTTTTGTATGGACTGCAATCAAGTTATGTCCCCCTAGCCCACCATGGGGTTGAGGGAAGACTAAAACAATATCTTAGGTGACTGAGAACATGGGGTGGCATTGGTTAAGCATTATAACTTGCAAAATATTATTACACACACGGAGGTTTCTTTTCCAGTCTCCATATCAAATCCAAGCAAAGAGCAGGGCACCTGTGTTTAAAAATACATGCTGTATATACCTATCCACAAATGAACTCTTGCATGTTAAAACTACAGAATCATTTTGTGCACAAAACTTATTACACAACAATTACTTCGCTGCCTGAGATAAACAGTATTGGATTTTCTCACAAAACCTGTGTCCTCACCTGTACATGGCACTGGACATGACTCATTCTGGGTCATGTCATGCAGTCTTTTCTCTAAGACACTGGATCTCAGGGCCCAGTGAACATTATTATCACTTTGGCCAGATAAGCGCTCACAAGAGATGAAAATTCCTCATAGAAGTTGATAGTTGGCATTTGTTGGGGTAAAGTCTAAGAATCTGCACCTGACCAGCTTCCTCAGTGATTCTGATTCAGAGGAAATGCTCCTGGGTTTCCCCCACCTGGCCCTGGTCGCTGCTTGGGCTATAAATGACCTTTTGCTTTTAGCTGATATTACCCTTACTTGGCCCTGTTGATAAACCTGATGAAGAAACTCCTTCCCCATGTAGGGCAAGGATGGCAATCCACCTGTTCCCTGGGGTATGTCTCCTAATCCACTGGGTTCAGCCCTGACACCTACCATTACAGGTGGATCCTGACTCTCCTGGGAGGTGTGAGAGTGTCTTCCAGAAAGGTGTCCTCTGGTTACCCACCGGGCTGGGCAGCCAGTATCGCTGTCACTTTGAGATGAGTTGTAAGGCCACTCCTGGTGTCAGATGAATCACCAGCAACAACTTAATCACATAAATCTCAAAGTCAAGTATCAGGAATATAAATAACTCCATTTTCCTACGAAATATTTACCACCCAGAGTCTGCCCAGGGCTACCCCCATAGGGCTGTAAAGCCGAATGCTGAGAAAAGGGCAGAGGGGCCCAGGTGCAGGGAGGAGGGCTGGGCCCTGGTCTGGTTCCAGCTCTGCTCCTTGCCTGGGTGCAATTTTGGGGTCAGGCCCTTTCCTTCTCTGCACCTGCACCATGTCCTTATTCTTTGTAGCCCGGGACCTCTCTACAGGGCTCTTGGGAACTCAGTGGAGGAACAGGGGAAAAGGTAAGGGGCCAATGACACATTCAGAAAGTATTTGCCATGTGCCTCCCAAGGCAGGAACACCAGGGGCCGCAGAGGCAGCCACGACATCTGCTTCCCCCAAACCCGGAGCTGATCAGAGCAGATAGATATATGAACTGACCAATCAGATAAATAACAGAAACTGCAACAGTGGTAAGTGCTAAGAAGAGAGTGAGTGGCCACAGCAGGAAATAAGCACCAGGAGCACTGGGGAGGGCCTGACCCCAGCTGCCGGCAGGGCGGAGCTCCGCTGGGTTGAGAAGAGACAGGGCAGTAGGAAGGCAGAAGGCAGCACAGGGGTCCAGAACAGAGGATCAGGGAGAGAGGCCATCAGGGGGCCAGGCAGGAGGACTGTCCAGGGGGCTGGACCTCTGCGCCTGTGCTCTGTCTTCCATGTGACAGGCCTCCTGCTGGCCCCTGTGGGTGACTTTCCATCCCCAGTGTTCTAACCCTTCCTGTCTATGCACATCAGTTCGCCTGTCTCACTCTTACACATATATGGGCAACGTGGCACAGTGATCAGAAGCGGCTGTGGGCAAACACACCAGATCCTGGATCCACTCTTTGTCACCTGTGTGACCTTGGACAGACACTTCCTCGCTCTCAGCCTCAGTTTCCTCTTGGGTGAAATATGGAAATAATATTACTGACCTCATACCATCAGTGCAACGAATCATGTGTAAAATTTTTGAACAGTACCTGGTACAGAGTGAGTAGGGGAGAAATATTAGCTTCTAATATTACTGGTGTTCCAAGAACTTTGCACAGAGTAGCTCATTTACTTCCTGCAAAGATCCTGTGACGGCCACTATCATTATTGCCACTTTATAGAAAAGCATTCATTCATTCATTTATAAAGTATTATACAGTATTAGTAGCTAGGATTGGCAGAAAGCAAACCAAACACAGGCCCTGAACAATTAAAATGCTGCTGAGGACCCAGGCACAGTGACATCTGCCTGTAATCCCAGAAATTCAGGAGGCGGAGGTAGGAGAATGGTGAGTTTGAGGCCAGCCTCAGCAACTAGCAAGGCCCTCAGCAACTTAGCCAGATCGGATTCTGTCTCAAAATAAAAAATAAAAAAGGACTGGGTTTGTAGCTTAGATAAAAGCACCTCTGGGTTCAATTCCCAATACAAAAAAATAAAAATCTGGGTTCACACTGACCAAATCTGGGGCACTGAGATAAATAAAAATCATAAATAAATCTGGGGCACTGAGATAAATAAAAATCATAACAATTATAAGGTGTTAAATAAAACAAGAATCCATGATTCCACACTGAATAAACAAACTAGCATACAAATAAATAAACAGGGTGGGAAGAGGAAAATTATTCACTATGTTAGGATGCCAACAAACAAGTAAATGTTGAGAAAGTGACATGAAGTTTTAAGAAATCACCAACTGGCAAATACCATAGTAATAAACAGTTCAAGCAAGAATTGCTGATGGTTGCTAGAGCCACAGAGTGGAAGAGTGATCATGAATGGGATGTGCACAACCCAAATCTAACCCTGAAGACACATCAGACAAGCTCAAAGCCAGAGACACTCTTCAACATAACTGGTTCGTAACCTTCAGGATGTTAAGATGTGAAGACAAAGCAGGCCAAGGGCCCCTCGAGACCAGAGCACTGGCAGCCAAGTGAACATGGGATCCTGGGCCAGGAAAGAAGATTTATTATTTTTGCTACAGTGGAACAAGATTGGAATATGATTGGAACAACGGAAAAACTGTGACTGTCTCTAGGTTACCTCATAGTATTAAGTTCATGTTAATTTCCTAAATTTGATCATCAAACTGAAAATACAAAAAAAAAAAAATCCTTGTTTTTAGGAATGGACACTATTGTTAAAGGGGTATGAAAGGGTACAGGAGCTTCACACGAGCAACTATCTCCCAAATAGTCCAGAAAATGATGACGACGATGATGGCGATGATGATAAGGATGGTGACGGTGATGGGAGTGATGATAATGGATGTGTGCATGTTTTGTATGTATGGAAAGATTTTTTTGTTGGGTGGGGGACCCAGGATTGAACTCAGGGTCACTCGACCACTGAGCCCCATCCCCTGCCCTACTTTGTATTTTATTTAGAAATAGGGTCTTACTGAATTGCTTAGGGCCTCACTTTTGCTGAGGCTGGCTTTTAAACTTATGATCCTCCTGCGTCAGCCTCCTGAGCCGCTGGGGTAGGGATAGATTGATGGATAGAAATGATAAAGCACACAAGGTCAAATGTGAACCATTGAGGAACCTGGTAAAATCACACAAAAGTTCCTGTGTATTTTTGCCCTTTTTTCCCCCCTAAATCTGAAATCATTTAAAAATCAAAATTAAGGGCTGGGGCTGTATCTCAGTGGCAGAGTGCTTGCCTCACATGTGTGAGGCACCGGGTTTGATCCTCAGCACCACATAAAATTAATAAATAAAATAAAGGTATTGTGTCCATCTACAACTAAAAAAATAAAATGAAAAGCTATCCCCCCATATCAATAAAACTCCAACCATCCCCTTAGGTCTGTTTGGGGTACGGGATAGTGTGGCTGCGAGGGAGGGAGGGAGCGAGGGGGCAGAGAAATTGAGATCCCTTGGGGACTCTGCAAACCCACCGGGGACTGGGCCTCTCTACAGACAGAGTTGCTTCAGGCACAGGGACAGTGCTGACTCAAAGAAACCTTATTTCTGGCCCTTTTCCTGTGAGGGAGGAAACAGCTAGGGGACAGTAAGGCCAGGGTTGGTCCCTGGGGGCTGGCGCCAGGGAAGTGGGAAGCGGGGTGTGGGCAGAAGGTGAGGAGATTTCAGTTGGTCCACTAACCTGCCATCTGCCAAGCTCTGTTCCGGTGATGGACGTGTGTACCTCATCCTCACAGAAATGCTTGGGCTGGCCTCTGCCATTATTCCCATTCTGGAGGCCAGGAAACAGAGGCCTAGAGAGGTGAGGACAGAGATTCTGTTTGTGGCAGTACAGAGGAAGAGACCCACCCGCTGACCCTTGTGCTACAAGCAACCTAAGAATCTGGCTAAATAAGAGTTTTTAAAAGAATAATAACAACAATTGGTGATCTGGCAAGAAAGTTCAGAACACCCAGAAGCCAACAACTAAGTAAAAGCAGAAATCCTGAGCAGTGGCCAGGGCGGGGTGGCCTTTCGCCATGAGAGGTTTGCTGCATCCGGTGAACCTTACCTTCTCCCCAGGGACTGACAGAAATGTGAACAGGAGTCCACTCCCAGAGCCCACTTGAGGTGGGGTCTAACAGGAGTCCCCCCTGGCACAAAACTAGTGGTCTCCACTGCCAGGTTAGTGACATCCTTAGAACAAGACCCACTTCCATGCTCCATCGCCACCAAGACCTACAAAGAAATCAGTACTGGGTTGAGGGAAAAGCATTTTCCCTGAGAATTCATAATCCCAAATGGGCCGTCAGTGGTTCTGAGGCCTGAATTCACATTCCCTGGTTAAACTGAAACATCTGAAGCTGAAGTTTTAGATTAAAGTGGGCCTCCAGAGATTTGGGTAGGAATGGGGAAGCAGGAGGCAGCAAATCCACTCTTCTTTTCCAGGAAGCTCAAAAAGCAAAAGGGTAAACAGAAAAATGATGCAGACTCCATTATATAAACCACAGATTCAAAAACACATGGAGACTGGCAGGAGCAGAGGTTTCACAGAAAAGCCACCAAGGTGAAATTACTACCCCACAGAAATGACCTGGGGCCAGGGGAGCGACAGGTAAGGAAGATTTGCTGGCTGAAGGCCAATTTTAAAAGACTCCAGCAAAAGTCCCTGCAGCTGAGGGCTTGCTCTGAGGCAGCCCTTCAGTCAGGGAGCCACTGCCACTCGGGTCTCCATAACTGCCTATTGTGGGGTCAGTAATGCATTTGTAGAAGACTCAGAAGAGCCGCTGGGGTCCACCCTCTAGATGCCATGGCATCAGCCCCACCTGAATTGAGGCAGCAAGTGTCTCTAGACATTGCAAAATATTCCCTAAGGGGCAAAACTGCCCCAGGTTTAAGACTTTTGCTCTAAAATAATAAACTTGGATACAACTCATGCTACAGAGCTGAGGAGCACAGCAGAGGGCTGGGGAAAGCTCATGGACGTGGGGCAAGGCATAATGTGCACAGAAAGTGGCCCAACAGCCCAGGGAGAGCAGATCTCGGACGGAGCTAGCAAAATCACACACCCAGAAAGAGCCTTCTGCAACAGCTGGACATGAAAATCCAGTTGGTCTATGGCATATAATTTTTAAAAGTGAATTAGCCCAGAAGAAAGACAAAGCTATGAAAGGAAAAGGGTGAGAAGGTCAGAAAAACCTACCAGACAGAGAACACTGGCCAGGAAGAAAAATGGCTACCGTGGGGGAGACGAAAAATCTGACCAAACAGTGTCCCACCGCTTAACCCATCTTAGCGGGACGACTGCCTGTGTGAGAGTGGACCACCAGGCAGAAGCACAATGACAGAGTGAAGGCAGAGCAAGACAGGGACAGCAATGACTGAGATCCGGAGGGACTGAGGGAGGAGGTGGAAGAACAGACAGTCCAGGAGAGCAGCCCAGCCCCAGGAATGAAGACAGAGGTGCAACAGTGAACACAGCAGACAGGAAGGAAGGAGGTTTTTAAATTAGTGACAAAATGGCAGATGGTGGGGGTGGACAAAAGAGAGCCAACAGATACATAATTGGAATTTCTAAGAAGAAAAATTTTTAAATGAAATGCAGTAAACACTCAAAAATAGAATTAAAGGAAAATTTTTCTTGAAATCAAAGATGTAAATCTACCTAAAAGTTGCTATGGGTGCCAGGGAAAGCTGACCTGGAACAGTCAGTTCCAAGACTCTCTTATTACCAGACTTAAAAAAATAAAGAAAAATTCTTCGAGCAGCCAAGCAAAAAAAAAAAAAAAAAAAAAAAAAAAAANAAAAAAAAAAAAAAAAAATATATATATATATATATATATATATATATATATATATATATAAAATCAAGGAATAAAATCAGGCCAGCTCCCATGATATTTCATGCCACACAGTGGCCCAATACAGAATTTTTTAGCCATTTGTGTATCTTCTCTGGATAAATGTCTATTTATGTCTTTTATTCATTTAAAAAGTTGTCTTTTTGTTGTTGAGTTGTAAGAGTTTCTTATATATTCTCTTATCAGATATATGATCTGCCAATATTCTCTTCTATCCTGGGGATTGTGTATTCATTTTCTTAATGAAGTTATTTAATGAATGAAAGTTTCTGATTTGGATGAGGTCAAACTTATCTATTTTTTTCTTTAGTTGCTTGTGCATCTGGTGTTACACCTGAGAAACTACTGCCAAATCCAACATCACGGAGACTTACCTTTATGTTTTCTTCTAAGAGTTTTATGGTTTTAGCTCTTATGTTTAGATTTTTGATCCATTTTGAATTAATTTTTTTATGTGGCATAGGACAAGGTCCCAACTTCAGTCTTTTGCCTGTGGATATCTAGTTGTTCCAGCATCATTTATTGAAAATACTCTTCTTTACCCATTGAATGGTCCTGATACCTTGGTCAAAAAACAATTGACCATAGATGTATGGGTTTATTTCTGAACTCTCAATTCTATTTCATGACCTATATGTTTATCATAATACCACATTGCTTTGATTTCTGTAGGTTTTTTTTTTAATACACGACAGCGGAATGCATTACAATTCTTATTATACATATAGAGCACAATTTTTTATATCTTTGTATATAAAGTATGTTCACACCAATTCATGTCTTTATACATGTACTTTGTGTGATTTTTTTGCATTACAATTTTTTTTGTAAATTCTGAAATGGGGAAGTGTGTCTTCTAACTTTGTTCTTATTCTTCAAAATGTTCTTCTCTATTTAGGGCCCCCTGGAATTCCACATGAATTATAGAGACAGTTTTTCCATTTCTGAAGGAAAAAAAAAGGCCATTGGAACTATAATAGGATTGCATTTAGTCCACAGATCAGTTTGATAAATATTACATTTTAACAATATTATCTTCTATTCCATAAACATGAGATATCTTTTCATTTACTTAGGTCTCCTTTAATTTGTAAATGTTCAGCAACGTTTTACAGTTTTCAGTGTGTTTGCCTTGTTGGTTAACTATGTTCCTAAGAATTTTCCTCCTTTTAATGCTATTATAAATTGAATTATTTTATTAATTTTCTTTTCAAATTGTTCGTTGCTCACGTACAGAAATGCAAATGATTTTTGTTTGTTGACCTTATACCTTGAATTTGCTTATTAGTTCTAGTTATTTAGGGTTTTCCTCATACAGGGTCATGTCTTCTGTGAATAGCAATAGCTTTACTTTTTCCTTCCCAATTTGGATGTCTTTATTGCTTTTTCTTGCTTAATGCTTCTGACTATAACTTCCAGTATAGTATATAATGTTGAACAGCAGTGGCAAAAAAAATAGACATATTTGTCTTCTTCCTGATCTTGGGGGGAAGCCTTTCCTCATTCAACACTGAGTTCAATAATAACTGTGGGTCTTTCATAAATGTCCTTTATCACGTTAAGAAAGTTTCCTTTCATTCCTAGTCTTCTGAATGTTTTTCTCATAAAAAGGTGATGGCTTTTGTCAAATGCCTTTTCTGCATCAATTGAGATCATCATGTAGTTCTTCATTTTGTTTTACTAAGGTAGTATAATACATTGATTTTTTTTTTTCTTGAAATGCTCTTGTATTCCTAGAATAAATCCAACTGGTGATGGTGTATAGTCCTTTTGGTATGCCATGGAATTTGGTTTGCTAGTATTTTATTGAGCATTTTGGCATCTGGATTCATAAGGGATATTAACATGTAGTTTTCTTATGATGTATTTAGCTTTGGTGTCAGGGTAATGATGTCCCCATAAAATAAGTTAGGAAGTGTTTCCTATTATTCTTCATTTTAAATGACTTTGTAAAATATTGATCTTAATTCTTCTTTATATGTTCAGTAGAATTCACCAGTGAAGCAATCTGGCCCATTATTTATTTTTTTTGGGGGGAAGGGGGTTGATTACTAACTTAATCTCTCTAATTGTTATAGGTATATAATTAACTTTTCTTTTTTGAAAGAAAATTTCAGATTAAACCCTAAAAAAATCCAGTTCAGTACTGTATGCAAGAGGCATCCCTAATACAAATGCAAAAGTTGAAAACTAAAGGATAAGCAAAGGCATACCAGGCAAATAAAAATAATTATGATATTATGATTTAATTAGCAAAATGATGCAATTTAGCTTAAAATGCATTAAGCAAAATGACAAGGAGCCATGTAATGTATCACAATGGCCTTCTAATCAAATGCAGATATAACTGTTATAAATATCTGTGCAACATACAACCTAGTTGTTCCATTCACCAGGCTTTACAATTAATTAATTACAACAATGCAAGATCAAGAGCACATAAGTGGAAGGAGACTTGAATTCATCTCTCTTATGGTTGATCACATGGACAGAAAAGCAAAGACAGTGTGCAGTTAGGGTAATACAGCTCTGCAGCACACAAGGGACCTACACCACAGGGAAACAACTTTATTTTTCTCCTCTGTAACAACCCAGAATGGCAGATGGCTTTGTTCCATTCAGTAGTTCAGGGACCTAATGTCTTTCCAAGTTGTGGTCCCATTAATCCCTGAGGCTGCATTATCATCTTCTTAGAAGCCAAGGGATCACCACATCCAGTTCGTGGGTGGCAGAAGGTAGGAGAGACTGTGGAGCTGTTAGGATCATTTTTTCAAAAAGGCACCCCTGGCTGATTCATAGTGGGGTCGGGAGAGGGAGCATGGGAGGAACAGATGAACTCTAGATAAGGCAGAAGAGTGGGAGGGGAAGGGAGGGGGCATGGGGTTAGAAATGATGGTGGAAAGTGATGGTCATTATTACCCAAAGTACACGTATGAAGACACGAATTGGTGTGAATATATTTTGTATACAACCAGAGATATGAAAAATCGTGCTCTATGTGTGTAATAAGAATTATAATGCATTCTGCAGTCATATATAAATATTTTTTAAAAGATGACAACTTCTGCAAATTAAAAAAAAAAAAAAAGCACCCCTGGGTTCAATACCAAAAAAAAAAAAAAAGACCATTCATTTGTCCCACCTCCCACCCACCTGCCAAATAAACAATAGTGGAACAGGCAAAGAAAAACAATAAATATCCCCATTCAGAAGAGAGGAGCGGGGGCAGTACACAGCAGTCCTTGGGTAGGAATTTGAGGACTCCTGCCCTGAGAGGGGAGATGTTCTGGCTGCTCTGGTTTTGTCCTCTGGGAGATTCTCCCTTGTCTATTATCCTCATGGGAAGTGACAGAAAATGTGTCTTCCTTGAGGGCTGTTTGGGGGCCTTATCATTATGGGCTTTTATAATTTCTTTGGAAAAAACGATTCCCAGGAAGATATATTAGGGTTCAAGTCTCTTTGCTTCCAGTTATTTCATGAGCCAGTGACCACGTTTTATGCTATTTTCTCATCTAACTCTATGCTTGCCTCATTTCTTGCTTCCTTGCTCTATCCACGCCTCTTTCCCTCACATTAGAGACAGCTATTTTGAGACTGCTGAAATAATAGGCTTAAGCAAGAAACACCACCCCAGACTGAACCTTGCCTGGAGGCTGGAGCCCTTGTGTGTTTTGATCAATGGGGAGTGCTGGGAAAAGGCTCTGAGCCACAACTGTCTGAACGCCTGCTATTTGGGTTTCAAAGCAGATGACTTTCAACCTTGAGAAGCCCCTCCCTTTAGAGACAGTTGACTAGGGCTTGCAGAAGTCATCTCTTTTGCATATCTTGCTAAATGTAACAAGGAGCACTAACCTCTAGCTCTCCCCAACTTCTTGAATTACAGCCCGATAGGCACAGAATCTGCTTTCCAGGCTACTACAGGACGGAATTTTACCTGTAATTTCTCCATTTCAGGACGGCAGTTCCTTCGGAATTTCAGCCTACCATCTCCAGGATTATGTCCTCAATAGCAAGTTAGAAGCTAAGCCACTGCCAAATATGATTTGCAGTTGGAAAAATGAAGGTAGGAAATGTGGACATGGCATATTTACAGTCATAGGATCTAAGTCTACTCATACTCCATTGGACAAAACCCAGTCTCAGGGGCCTACCTATCTAGAAGAAGAGTGAGCTCTGTAGTCTAATCCTGTCCCCAGGAGGCGTGGGAGGACAGATTATGGTGAACACCTATTAGCTCATATGATAGGTGTAGAAGATATTGATAATATGATTTATTAGGCAGATCTGACATATGAAAATAGTAAATGTACCATATTTTTATGTGACCATGGAATTCTCATAAGGTCATAAAGAATAACCTCAACAACTTTCCAAAAAGATAAATATTATAGAAAACATGATTTGGCTTAAGGAAATTAATAATTAAATCAGAAAATAAATATATTCTTCCAATTAGAAAATATTACAACTAGCATTTAAACAACTTTTGGGTCAAAGAAAAAATAGAAACTAAAATTATAATAATCCTATAAAACAGTGAAAATAATCCAGGCACAGTGGCACATACCTTTAATCTCAGAGACTTGGGAGGCTGAAACAGGAGAATTTTGAGTTCAAGGCCAGCGTTGGGTAACTTAATGAGACCCTGTTTCAAAATACAAAATGAAGTCTGGGGATGCAGTTCAATGGTAGCGCACCCCTGGTTTCAATTCCTAGTACCAAAACAGTGAAAACCAAAAAAAAAAAAAAGAAGGAAAGAAAGAAAATCAAGTACTTAGAGGAAAATTCATAGCCATAAATATCTACGTCAATAAAAAATGGTCCAAGGGAGGTTCAGTGAGTGCAGTCACTTTCAGTATGTTTTGCATCCTCTGAAAACCAAAGGTCAGCTAAAACTCAGAGTACACATAACAGCCAATAATATGGGGGAAATGGGGTATATGGGGCATGGGGCTACGGATAGCAGACACCTGAGGTCTAGCCATTCTTATTTTTTTTAATATTTATTTTTTAGTTTTTGGCGGACACAACATCTTTGTTTGTATGTGGTGCTGAGGATCGAACCCGGGCTGCACGCATGCCAGGCGAGCGCACTACCGCCTGAGCCACATCTCCAGGCCTAGCCATTCTTAGAATAGCTTAAATGTCCTAGACACTGGGTGAAGAGGGCAGCTCTGTCAGGATCCTTCCAGGAAGATCAGAAGGAAGATTCCTAAAGGCCAGCCAGTTGGTCCAGAAGAGCTCCTGGTGGGGGCAAGAACAGAGGTCTGGAGCGGTGGCACATGGGCTGTGGGGTGGCACTCAGGTTGTTATTTGGGGTTTGGCATGAATTATTCAGCACATAACTGCTCAGCCGAGGCTGGGAAGAGGAGGAAGAGGGTGGAGGCACCACTGTCTCAGGAAGGTTCTGCCTTGACTTTGTGCCTTCATATTCCCTTCTGCACATGAAGGGGCCGAACATGGTCTCTACGCACCCTGCCTACCTGCATGTCCCCAGGAGTAGAAGTCTAAGGCTGTAAGTTAATTTCAGGACTTAAAGTTGGAAGGCCTTTAGGGTTAGGACACACATCAAGGGAGTGGCAGGGCAGGTCTAGGGTCTGGCACGTCCCCATCCCAGCCTAGCACTCTTATGAATGTCACTTCCATCTCTCCCTCACCTCCACCACAGGTGTACATCTGAAGTCCCCACCCCAGCCAAGAGAACAGGACATTTTCCTGTCATGGGAAAGATCTGCTCTGAGTCAGACTGGTGGAAAATCTCCTCCTGCTCCAACAGATCAAGGAAAAGCACTCTGCATTAGTTTGGCTAATACCGAGAGCTGCAATCAAGAGCCCAGCAGGAATGCACTGGTTTGGAAGAAAGACAGAAATGTATTTCTGTGTCAGCCAGTGGTCCATCAGAGTCTGCATTCCACATCCACAGGCGGCTCATGTCATGGGCCCCCCAAGGCATTGTCCTCATTCTGGGTCAAAAGCAAGCCTCAGATATGCCCCTGTTCTGTCTTTTGGGAGGAATAAGAGCATGAGAGCCACACGCTGTGGTCTTGAAGCCAGGTCTGGCGCAGTATGCACTGCCTCTCGCCCATTCCAGTGGGGAGACCTTAGGCCATGACCGTACTCACTGCAAAGGAGGCTGAGAAGTTCAGTCCAGCCCATGCCAACGAAGATGCAGACACTAGATTTCAGTGTCCCACTGGCCAGTCTCCACTGTGGTTGGTCCAACTGGATATCCAGAGGCTCCTTCCTCCCACAACAGAACACAGTCACCCTCTTTCCAAGGAAGTCAATCCCAAATTCCATCTTGTTACACAGATCAAAGTACAGGCATATCTCAGGGAGAGGAAGTCCTCTCCAGAGCCACATGTGGTTCCTCCGGGTCCAGTGATATCTCAACTGCAAGACATCTGTCACCCCCACTGCCCCTGCCCCCCACATACCTAATAATGACAGTGGACAGGGATAAGAACCCGCAATAAAAACTTTCTTTTGGAAAAAGGAAGAATGGAAAAATGCAGAAGTCACTGGTGCCTAGTAACAGAAAGTCCTGCAGGCGCCGTTTTCCAGGAGAGGAGACTATTCCTCGGTTGGCTAATCTGGCCAACTTTATTCTGGGAAATTCTCCTTTTTCCCATCATCCTCTGTGGCCACTTCTGCAGCAAAGAGGGCATTAAATGGTTTGGCCTCCTCGAGAGTTTCTTTGGGGGGTAAAAAAATCATAATCACCATTTCCTATTCCCAGCTTCCTTGGCAATGAGATCCCTCGATTCTTAAAAGGCTTCTGGACTTTGTGCTTCCAGACAGTTCCAGGTGCCAATAACCACTCCCAAAGATGTTTTCTCAGCAGAGTTCTCAAGTCTGATTTATGACTTTGCTTCCTGCTCTGGCTCAGCCCTCAATTTCAGTTCTGGCTACCTTGGAGTGACTCTAAAGCAGTATGTCTGAGTGGGAAGGCAATGGCCTTCATCTAACCTTGCCCCTGGCCTGAATCTTTTGCTGGGCTTCTTGGGTGGCCTTTGAGAAAGCTCTAAGCAGTCACAGCCTGAACTCCTGCTGTGTGGGCTACAGAGGGGAGAGCCTTCACCTTTGTGTGGACTAAGAGGCTAGTGCTCCCAGGCCCTCCCTGTGCTGTCTATCTGGTAATCATCTATTAAAAGACACACACAGGGGCCAGTGCTAATATTCTGGTTCTTTCCAAACATGACTTCTAAGGATATTGCCTCAGTTGACATATATGAGAATTCTTCCAAATCATCATAAAAATGGTCTCACCAAATGTTTTGCTGAGGGATAACAAGGATCTCCAACTTTCCAGCCTGCAATATATTTACCTTGCTTGCAGCAAAACCACTAAATTCCTGCATCGTGTCTGAGGGGTTTTGTGAGGTTGGGGCTCCACTGCCAGTTCAACTTTTATGTGTTCGCAGTTTGGGAAAACTGCTGTCAGACATTCAGCAATGATACAGTGGCTCAAAGAAGACAGAGTTGTGTGCGGTCGTGTGTAGAAGTTCATGGTAATCATTCCAGATTGGCGGACTGTTCTGTTCCACAGGGTCACTCAGGGGCCTAGGGTTCTTCCATCTTATTTCTCAGTCATCTCCAAGGCCATCAGCTTGATCACCACTGGGTGGCTGCTATATGCAAGTTCCCATTTATGGGAAGGGGAAGGAGAGTGTTATGGGAGTGGGGGACAAGGTACAGCCATACCCTAAGGCCACACAAGAAAGTCTGGGACATATATACCAGATGCATGCCATGAAGGAAGTATTTCTGAACAACTGGCAGTCTACACCAAGGGTCTGGGAGTTGGATGGATCAATGGTAAGTCAACATGGCCTTGGGCATAGACCTAGATAGAGAGAACGACTGTCTATGTGGGATTCCCACACGCCTCCCCTCATCTGTACACACATGATCACAACGTGCTTATCAAAAAATGCAGGGCCAGCAGGCATCATGAAGCATGTTAATCTGGTAAACTCTGCCATGTCCCTGCAACTCTCCCTAAAATGATGCCCACTGTCCTTCCCCATGCAAAGTGGGGGCCAAGGGAAAGGCTCGGAAGCAGGAGAGACCTACTGGGGGTTGGAAGAGCTTCCTAGCCCAGACTCTCCGAGAAGCAGGGAGGGAGCCCGGGGAGCCAGAATGGCCTGCAGGGAGCAACACAAGAGTGAATCTGAGTGAGGAGAGTGGGGGAAAGGAGGCCTTAGACAGCACTGCAGGCTATGGAGGTCACAGCAGAGCCACTGGGAAATCCTTGAGCAAAGTCCACCAACCAGGAAATCCTCATGTCTCCCAGGAATGGCTCTGCCTCAGAATCCCAGCACATACAGCTACAGCCCATGGGGGATGTGCCTTAGCCAAAAGAGGTGATGGATTCCAAGCCAGAGTGGCTCTCAGGCAGTTACATTTCCTGTGGCAGGAGATCTGCAATGCCCTGTTTCTCATGGCTGCCACAGAAGCATGGAGGAAAAAATGTGAATTCATACTCTAGAAAAAGATAGACTTTGGAATTAAGAAAAAATAGTGCTGGTTTGCAATCCAGCTCACCACTAAGAAGCTGTGTGGCCCTGGTCAAAAAAACTCAAACTCTCTGATCCTTTCTTACTGTGAAATGCAGAGGAGACATTTTCTGGACAAAAATACAGTTCCCACATGAAGTAACCACTAAATGATGGCCTTTACTCCTGCCCCTCCATTCTTCCAGAGCCTAAAGGGTCAAGGGCTACACCCAATGAACTTCCAGAGGGAGGACTCCCAAGCCCACAACTGACCCTAGTTCCCTGGATTGCAGACAGCCCTTCCATCTCAACCCCACACCACACGAGCCCAGACTTGGCACGCAGTGGCCCGCAAGGCTAAGTTGGCTTTTAAATCAGTCCAAGAAACACCCTGATAAATATCTTCCCCAGGGCCAAAGAAAAATATTTAGGAGAGGCTGCCAGCCAGGACAGAGATGGTCACTTGTTTCTCTGCCCCGTCTGGGCTCCAGTCTGTTTGGAAACTCATCACCCAGGCTAGATCATGGGCCGAGGCCAGGCGGGGATGGAGGAAGCCGGCGGCTCCCTGGACAGGCCCGTAAATCCCAATGCTGGGCAGGCGTCCACCCACACAGGCCCGGCTGCCCTCCTTCACACGCCTGGCTCCTCTTCCTTCCCCTGCCCCACTCCAGGGGAACTGCTTTCCATCTCCTGGGCCCTTCACACCCTCCCTGTCTCCCACCCTCTCCTTCCCCAGGTGGCCCTTCTTCCCTCTTTCTCTCTGATGTGCTCGGGCTCCACCTCCATGTGTCTCACCTCCCATCACTTCCCAGGACCTTTTCTCCCAAGTGACCTCATTCCTCTCCACCTCTCTGACTCCCTGGCTTTCTTGCTTCTTCACCACCCTCTCCCTGATTCTGACCTCCTCTTCCACCTTGGCCACTCAGCCCGCCTCTCTGTGGAGCTGAGTGAGCTGCCCTGCAATGCATGTGTGCACGGGGAGTAGAGGGAACAACTGCCGGCACCTCCTGTCCCCAGGCCTCCCCTCTCTCTTCCTGTGCAGAGCAGAGCTCTCCTGCTGTAGCCCAGGAGCCGTGGCCCCCAGTATGCTCCCTCCAACCCTGGCATTCCAGTCCTTCTGTCCCTCACCCAGTCCCTCTCTGGGTCGCTGCCTTAGACTTCTTTCTACATTACCCCTCAGAACTTCCAGTTTGGGTCAAACTGGGACAAACAGGATGTCACTTTCACACTTAAGAATGGGGAGTTAGTGTAACTCAATGTGGAAGATCTGTTCAATAGAATTTTACAAAAACCATTACATAGCTACATAAATACTGATATAAACATAAACCCAATTAATTTAAGAAGTAGGTTGAAAAACAGCACGGAGAGCATAAACCTGTTTAGTCAAAGAAAACAAAAATGCATACATAGGCATGAACCCCAAATATTCACCCATTCACCTCTGGGTAGTATATGAGTGACTTGTTTTGCATTATAATAAACAAATATTTCTTGGATAATAAAAACTAGGATCATTTTAAAATAAACTAGGGCCAGGTGACTCCGGAGGCTGAGACAAGAAGATCACAACTTCAAGGCCAGCCTGACAACTTAGCATTACCTGGTTTCAAACCGAAAACTAAAAAGGGCTGGGTATGTAGCTCAGTGGTGGAGAGCACCCCTGAGTTCAATCCCCAGTGCCACACTCACGAAAAGACAAAAGAAAACTAGGAAGTAGGCAAGATGGGCCCCGAGTTTCCTCGCTGCCCCATTATTGGTTTTTACCAAACATTTCAAAAGCAGCTAGTCAGCTGCCAGGGCTGGGTCCAGCCAGCTGCCAAGCAGGGACTCAGAAGGAGGGGATAGATCCCTGCAATGACACTCAATGCCAGCCAGGGTGACCCAAGGAGCCGGGGTGGGGGTGTCTTCCAGACTCTTGCAGCATCTGGCTCTTGAAGTAGAAGCAGGAGCTCCTGCCAAAGATGGGGCAGGAAGAGAGTTCCTTCCCTACGCCCTTAGTGTCTCTGCTGGGAGAAGAGAAGGGGGCTGGGGAGAGGTCAGAGCTTCAGTCCCCCCCTCCCACCCCTGGAGCTCAAACCAGCTCCACTGGGGCAGCTGCAGAGCCTGCAGTCAACCCACAGTGGCCCCACAAGAGTGAGGTTCTGGAACCAAAGGCCTCCTGTCATATCCCCCAGCACAGTGGGGCCATTGCAATGCCCAGTGTGTTCTCAGCAGCTGGGACAGGGGCCAAAGACCCCAGCCAACAGGCCACAGCCCACCCTCCCATCTCTGTGCTGGGGGAGGGGGAGGGGGAGGACATCCTCTCAGGCCTGTTTTTGTTTGTTTCATTTCCTCTCCTCTTTTTCCACAGAGCCCAGGGTTTCAAGAGGTGGAGTGCCAAGAGAGTTAGATCAGAGTCGCTGCTAGGGAGATACCCCTCAGCCCAGAGACAGACACACACACACTCACACACACCAGCCCCCACCACCAGAGGGCACCCAAGCACAGAGAAGGGGCTACCTGGAGCTGGAGTAGAAGCCTCCCTCTCCTTGCCCCAAGCCCAGCCAGGTTGGGGCAGACCATAGAGTAATCCCACCCTCCTCACCCAAATATCATTTGTTACCCTGGTTGCCACTTACTGCCAGGTGACACAGCTACACTGGTACCCCAGAGGATTTAGAATGTAGACAGGGATGTGGGGCAGGGGCTGAAGAAGGCTAGAAAGAGACTAGGAAGGAAGGAGAGGTGGACCAGGCGTCTGCACTGGCCTTGAGCACTCCTCTCCACGTGGCCCTTCCCTCCCTTGTTTGCTAGTCTGTAAACAAAGGCCCTGCGATGGGGATGGGGTGTGCCCAGTGATACCCAGACACTGTAAAGGCTTAGACCAAAGACAAGCCCCACCCGCTCTGCGGAACCCTGAAGGGGACCAAGGAGAAGGGCTGGAAGAAGGAGCCTGAGGTCAGGAACCGCCGCTGTTTGCTCCCACAGCGCAGGTGCATTGAGTCAGTGCCGGGATGGGACAGCCCGAGGCCCTCACCCACATCCCACAGTGTGTGTGCACCCACACTCTCGCTCTTCCTCGGGCCCCACGTCCAAGCACCCCCTCCTGAGTTTCCCATTGCTTGCCCCAGGATTCGTAGCTCCCTTAAGCCACTGCCGGGGAAAAGGCTAGGCTAAGTGGGGTGTTCTGTGCTAGGTGACAGGAGAGGACGGGACCCTGGCCTCCCTGAGAAGTCAATTGCATCTGGGAGGACGTTCTCCATCCTCAAAGGGCCGCCTTCGGCTCGCCAGCGGCTTCATTTCACCCCGATGCCAGCGAGGAGGAACAGACCTGGGAGGCAGAGCACCCTGGGCTGAACGTGGTCCCACCTAGGGAGGCAAATCAATGCCGCGCACCTGGGACAGGGGGAGGGTGAATCCACCTCGTTCAGTGACAAGCGTGTGGAGTAACCTCCAACTTGGGCCTCGCCGATCTCCGCACCTCCTCCCTTACCTCCCACTGTCTTGGGAGCCTGGGCCTCAAAGGTTCAAGAAGTCAAGAGCCTACAGAAATGCACTGTGCAAATATATTGACTTTATTTGTCTCCATTCAGGAGCCTCACAGACATATCCGGGTAAAAAGATCGTTAAATAAACGCCTCCAGCAGTTGCAATGCAAAAATAAATATCAATCCTCGGGCCACAGCAGCAGCTGCGCTGCGCACCAAAGTCCCATCAGCCCGCCTAACAATTATAAAAGTGTTCAGCGAGAGAGTGTTGGCGTGAGTGTGAACAGGTGTGCTCTGGGGGGCACGGTGGAGCGGTGTGCAAAATCGGAGTTGCAAACCATCAGACACGGGCGTGGAGCGGCTACCCTGGCGAGACCGGGGCGAGTCAGCGCGGGCCGCCTCCCGCACACACTCACAGTTCGTACTGGGAAGAGTTAAAAAATAAACATTTACAAGGGCAAAGAAAGCAGCCCCCCTCCCTGGCGTCCCCGAGTGCGCAGGAGCCAGGGCAAGCGCAGCGGAGGGCGCACCCACCAGTTCGCAGCGGGGCGGGAGTCCAAGCGCGAGAGGGGTGGTGATCCCCGGTCCTGAGGGGTACCCCCGGCGCGGGGCGCGGGTCCTCTTGGTGTGCACCCGCGGGCCCCGGGGCAGGCCGCGGAAGCGCGCTTGTGCCCCCCTCCGGGCGGCGCCCCTCACAGGGCCGAGTCGGAGTCGCTGGAGTCCAGGCTGTTCCTCAGTTTGCAGCTGCTGAGCTGCTCCCTCTGCAGCGACAGGCTCTGCGTGCTGCGGCGCAGACACTCCAGGCTCTGCAGGAACGACTTCTTAGCCTTTTCCTCCTCCATGGGGGACACCCCTTCCTCCTCCACCTCCTGGATCTCGTCGAAGGTCACCGGCTGCGTCTTGAAGCGGGACTGGCGCGGCCGCCGCAGCCGGCCCTTGCCCTTGGACAGCTTGGCGGGCCGCACGGGCTGCGGGAACTCGTCGGCCAGGCACACGAAGTGCGGCATCACCGCCTGATAGCTGGAGCAGATGCCCATGAGCTCGCTGGGCTTGGCGGCCGCCATGGCGCCGCCGGCGTCCGCGGGGCCGGGTGGCGGGCGCTGGGGCTCTCAGGGGGCGGCCGCTGCGCCGGGGCCCCGGACGGCAGGCAGCCTGGGCTGCGCCGGGCGGGGGAC
>NW_026000174.1:53013106-53102527 GCF_001458135.2 Marmota marmota marmota | reverse complement strand
GGGCGGCCGCGGCGGGCTGCTGGGCTCCGGGGCGCTGCTCCGCTGCGCTCCGAGGCGTTCGCCGCCGCTGCTGTCGCTGTCTGTCCCGAAGCGGCCCGGCTAGCGGCTTATATAGCCCGCTCCTGCCCACACGACTGCGAGCTCGGATGACAGCGAATGCCATTTAAAGCGTGCGCGCCCCGCGCCCTTCCGCCTGACGTCGCCCCGCCACTCTGGGAAGTACGGCCCTACCGGCGCCGCCGCCGCCCCTGCCAACCCGGCTCCGGAAGGCAGGCCCCGCCCGCGGGGTTCCGGGAGAATCTGGGGAGCACGCGGCGGCGCTGAGCTGCGCCCAGGGCAGTAGTGCTCGAATCCGCATCCTGAGCTGGCACTGCTGGTTCTGGGATCCCCCAAATCTGTACCAGCCCGAGTGGCTGTGGGGGTGCAGGTGCCTTCCTCCGCCCCCTAATGCCAGATGCTCACACTGAAGGCTCTGGTTTTTCTGCCGTGGGTTCTGCGTCCTGAGCACCGGAGCAAAGCGGCTCTGGGCTCTCTGGCAGAGCCAGGGCGACCGGTACCCAAGAGCTGAGCTCCGAGAAAGGAGCGCGCTCTCAGAAAACTCGCCACCCCCTTTCCAGGAGCGAGCACTCACTCATACGTGTGTGTACACACGCACATGCACACGCACACCATTACTCCATTCCAGCTCTTTACTTCCCTTGACTTCCTTGTCTCCTCACCACCACCCCCAAGTTCCTTGGGCACCCCATTCAAGCACTGAAGAAAGGCACTGGGTATCACACTAACAACAACAATAATAATAATAGCTACCATCTGGACAGCTTTACTCCAAGCCAGCCCTGAGCCCCGTTTTACATAAATTATCCTATTTCATCCTCATAAAAGCCCTGCGAGGTAATTGCTATTCTCTCATTTTCCATAGGAGAAAAAGGAGGCCCAGAGGGGATGAGTAACTAGTCCACTAGTAACTGAGGGAAACGGGTGGGGTGGACTCCAGGGTCCACATTAGCCCCTTGCTGAGAACTGACACCACCAGCCACAGCCCACCAGTGCCAGCAGGTCCTCAGGTCAGCACTGGCCCCCTGCCCTGGGGCTCCCTAGAAGAAGTTTTGTGGGACCAGCTTTGAAGGACTGCTTGGGATCTGGCCCCCATTCCTTCCATATTCATTCAACACGGGCTTACTGAGGAGCAGGTGTGTACTGGCTCAGGGAGAAACAGAAGTGAGCAAGAAGATAAAGCCCTGCCCTCATGAAAGGTGCATTCTCCGGGGGAGGGTTCATGAACATATAAACAAGAGCATATGCTGTGTTGTGGCAGGGATGCAGAGAGAAGTGTGCCCAGTGGGAGAGGCTTCTGAGAGGGTGACATTTAGCTGACACTTCAAGAACAATAATAGCACCACTAAGTGCTTAATATGAGCTGGTCTCATATTAAGTGCTTTGTGTATTAGCTCATTTAACGTAAATGTTGCTGTTTTATTCTCAAAAACCCTTGGGTAACAAGAACATTATTATCTTTTGCAGGTGGGAAAACCAAGGCACAGAGAAGCCAAGCAGCCGGCCACTGGGGCCCCACAGCTAGTAAGTACCAGAGCTGTTGGCTTCTGAGCCCCTGCTCTTACTACACTGAAGTGATCTGCCTCGTGGAGGTCAAGGAAGGACCATCGAGTGACAAAGTGGGGGAGACTGTTTGGGCAGAGGCATCCCTAGCACTAAGGTGCTCAACAAGAAGAAACAGCTCATTCGGTGAACAGTGGGGAAGCCTGTTGGCTACAGCAGAGTGGGCAAAGGATATGATAAGTAGGGACAGTCACGCAAGGCCTTGAGGCCATGTACGGAATAGAATTTCATTAGCAGAACATTACTAAGACACTGGAGGGTTTTGAGAGGAAGAGCTACATCCTCCAAATTACATTTGCATATAACAGTATTTGTTTGTATTGGGGATTGAGCCCAGGGGTACTTTACCTCTGAGCCACAATCCCCAGACCTTTTTTGAGACCTGTCTGTGACATGTTTCACTAAGTTGCTGAGGCTGGTGTGGAACTTGCAATCCTACCTCAGCCTCCAGAGTTGCTGGGATTACAGACATGAGCCACTATGCCCAACCCAAATTGTGTTTTTTAAAATTCACTCTGGCTGGCATGTGGAGAGGAGACAGGGAAACAGTAGGAAACCCATTTAGGTGATTAATACATGACCTCAGACCCCTGAAGACCTGGACAAGAGTGGAGGCCATAGAGATATAGGGAAATGGTTAGATTTCAGATTTAGAGTCAGAGCTAAGAGGAATTTCTGATGGACTAGATGGGGCTGTATCTGGGGTTAGGATCAAGGTTGACTTCTGTGTATTTGGCTTGAGCAAGTGTTAAATAGTGGTGCCTCTGACAGACAGGAAGAGAAGGTTGGGGAGAAGAGGACCTTTGGGGAGTCTGCTAACTGTCGATCAAAACCCACTCCCCACTTGGCTGAGGCTGAAAATGCTCACATCAGAACTATATTATGTGAGACAAATAATCAAAATCAATTTTCTGATCTTAAAACTACTGTGATTTGAGATAGGGTTTCAGTACATTGCCCAGGCTGCTCTCAAACTCTTAAGCTCAAATGATCCTCTGAGCTCAACCTCCCAGCAGCTGGGGACCACCACACCTGGCTTGGAGCCACTTCTAACAGCAGCTTAGCAAGACTCTATACTAAAACTGGCACCATGAGTGAGAAGCTGCCATGGATCAAACCCCTCAACTCTGTGGCAGTGGCTTAGCCAACACATGTTTCCACAGGGAAATAGCTATCGGAAAACGGAAAGCTGGCAATCCTTGTTATGCTGGGATAAAATACTTATGGCAAACATCATGCGTGATAATTTGAAAGACAGGCCACAATGCCGACTAAGTCTATAATTCTAGAAAAAATGGTTGGGAAAAGCCAAAAAGATTGCATGATGCAAGATATTTCATATATTTCAAGATATTACAAGAAAGAGACTGGCTAGTTTATAAGAAGAGATGGACAGAAATAGAATCCAGGAAAATAGTGTCACTGGGGTTAGACAAGCCATCTGGTTTTGTCCAAAGAGCAGGAGACCAGACTGTGGCTCAGAGCTTCTCTCAATGTCTATTATAGCAAAATATTAGGCCAAATAAAGAAATCACCCTTGTGGCAAATTAGTATATTAAGGGACCTTGTCATCCAGGTCCATTGGTTCCTATGTCCTTGGTAGCCTTCACTGTAAGGCAGCAAGAGATGGGTTGCAAGGAAGAGAGACTCGCTAACTTTCAGGAAAGGAACTTTGGGTGTGGTTACTGGCACATGGAACTGACTAGAACCAGATAGACACAAATCCATCAGGTTTGTGGAGGAATTGTTATCATCAGCAAAAAGGTAAGGCTGGAACACAAAGGTCCATGATTGTTCAAGCCCAAATCACATCCAGAAAGGACAGGCTCTCGCACCCTGTTTGGTGGTCATAGAGAATGACAGGCAAGGGAGAATTTCTGAAAAGGCAAAGCCAAGAACCAGGGAGACACAGGACAAGGAACGTCACCCCAAGTCTCTTCTGCCACCAGGGCAGGGAGGTCCTCACTGTTGACTAGGGTGGGCTTTAGCAGAGACTGTTAGCTATCCACCTAGTGAGGTCACATTTCCCAACTTCCCCTGCAGCTAGTGGGGGTCACATGTCTGCTCTCTTACCTGTAGGACGTGAGCAGAAGTGGTGTGTGTAGCTCCACTTCACTTGCCCAAGAGGAAATCCCTGCTCAAGGCCTCCATGATTTTCCATTTCACTGTCTGGAAGAACAATAATGAGGAGACCTGGGAAGGTTCACGTTAGACAGCAGTGCCGCCATTAATCTGGGCCCCTTAATGATCATGTGGAACTGAGCTATCTACCTACTTGTAATGCTTCCCTTGGAACTGTGAGAGAACAATGAACTGAATACTTTTAAACTGTTATAATTTGGGGACTTTCTTATTATACAGACTTAGCTTTATCCTAAAAGATCCCTGAGGTATCCAAATAGAAATGTGAAGCAGGCCATAGGCACTCGGAGTAGATGGCATGTAACCCTGGGGACTGGGTCAAGACCATCTTTCAGACAGGGTGCTGGAACAGATCTATGCCAGGAGGAGGGAAAGCCAGTCAAAAACTTGGAAAAGCATCCAGGTGTGGTGGTATATGCCTGTAATCCCAGTGGCTCAGGAGGCTGAGGCAGAAGGATCACAAGTTCAAAGCCAGCCTCAGCAATTTAGTGAGGCTATAAGCAACTTAGCCAGACCCTGTCTCCAAATTTAAAACATATACAATAAGGACTAGGGATGTGGCTCAGTGAGTGGTTAAGCACCCCTCAGTTCAATCCCTGGTAAAAAAAAAAAAAACCAGGGTAAAGGAGAACCAAGAGAACACAAAAGAATCCGAGAGAAGGATGTTTTCAAGAGATCATCAGAACAGGAGTCCATGCCTAGTGGCGCACACCTGTAATCCCAGCGACACAAGAGACTGAGGCAGAATGATTGATTGCAAGTTCTCAGCGACTTAGAGGGGTTCTAAGTAACTTAGTGAGACCTTGTCTCAAAATAAAAAATTTTAAAAGCTGGGGATGTGGCTCAGTAGTTAATTACCCCTAGGTTCAATCCCTGGTATCAAAAAGAAAAGAATGGGAATGCAAGAAGGGTCCCAGCCTGGCTCTATCAGAACTTACTATGTGGCCTTGGAAAAGCCACTCGCCTGCCTGTCTGCTGAGGTCTCAGCTCCAAGGCTGTCTCCCAGTAACATCTGAAGCCTTCCCTGGCCGCCCCTCAGTCACTCCATTCTTTTTCCCTCTTAGCATATTTATCACTATCTAAAAGGTCTTCATGTTGACTTCTGAACTGTCCCCTTTCCCACTGGACTGTCAACATTGGCACTGCACCCAGGACACAGCTGGGCACCCATGGGTCTCTGTGGAATGGAGGCCATGCTCACTCTGCCCCATGCCTCCCGGAAGGCCAGGGAGCGCTGCACTGCTTCCTTCCATCAGGCTCCCCACAGCGCACACAGCTCCCAGGCTCCAAGTTCCCAGGCCAGGGAGCCAGGATACCCAAAGTCACCCTCTCCACTCCCCTGGATTAGACCCCCACCCCACCCCAGGGCATTGAAAATAGGAAAAGAAGTGTGAGCTCCACAGCAAGGGTGGCAAATCCGCCAGGAGGTCATTGGCCTAGGGGGACTCTAGGGAAAGGGGTATGATGTGGGAGAGACTGAAATCACCCCTCAAAGACAGGACATGAGGGCAGGAGGTGTGGCTCAGTGGCGGAGTGCTTGCCTAGCGTGCAGAACCAACCAACAAGCAGGCAGAAATGGGCCCTGAGCCCCCACACTGCCTAGAGTCCCCTGCCACTGCTGACCCTCTCTGTCCTCTTCTCCCCCACTTAGGGTTGCCCTAAGTGCCTCCGGATGTCTCCAGGGCCAGACCCCATCCTAATTGGCTTTTGTTTGCCTTCTGGACCCTCCTCTATCTGTGGGAGCCAGCCAAGGGCCACAGGTTAGGAGAACACAGAGTTCAACCTGCCTTTGCCAGACTGGTTCTGTGACCTTGGGCAGGTTCCGCTCCCTGTCTCATGTCACCCCTAGAAAGCATAAATACTGCCCCTGAGGTCAACGGCTACAGTATGGGAAGCACCTTGCCTCACGCCCAGCCTGTCTTCAGCATGAAATAAAAGTTCCTTTTGCGTCATGATCTCATGCCCAAACCTTCCTGGCCCCCAGCGTGGTCAAGCAGATGTCAGGGAAAAGCTCCAAGACATTCCTGCTCCAGAGGGCATCCGGGGGTTTTGGTGCCTTATACCTCCCTCTGACTCACAACTTAAAAGAGGAACCGGCCAGAGCCACAGGGAGCTCCAGATCATGTCTCCAGGGGAGGAACTCCAGGCAGAGTTAGTGATGGTTCCCATGGGTGACCCTGGGGGGCCTCAGGGGGTGTCCCCTCCTCCTCATTCAATCCTTTCTCAAAGGCCAAGAGCCAAAGCCTTCTGCTCTGTAGTGTGCAGAGGGCAAGGGGGGTGGGAAGATTTGGGGATCTGGGCAGCCCAGATATTGGTTCTTGTCAGTCTCTGGGCCCAGCTGAGTCTACAGAGGCTGGAAACTCAGGAAGAGGTCAATGTCCATTTGTGGCACTGTTGCCACCTCTGCTCACCCTGGAATACAGGTTAGCCATTAAAAGGGATGCAGGATGTTCCCTTTTCTCAGCAGGGCTGCAGAAACATCAGCTGCTGAACACCTACTATGTTCCTGGCACTGTGCCAACTGTGCTTTTTGTCTAAATCATCCTCAGTGAGTTCCTAGGGGGAATCCTAGCCTTACTCCATTTTACAGATGAGGACTCAGGGTGCTTGGTAGCTTGCCCGGGTTGCCCTAAGTGCTAAGGGCTAAAGCTGAGATACAAAGCCAGGCCAGCCTGACTCGGAACATGCTCACCGCTTGCACCAGCCTGTCCTGCTGTCTCTGATTCAACAGGAACAGGACTGGACTCAAAGCCAGGCACCCTGGCTGCCGTATTTCAGCTCCACCACCACACACTCTGGCCTTGAACCAGTAGCTTCCCATCTCTAGCTACAGTTCCCCCATCTGTGAAGTGGGAAGGTCAGACTTGGATTCACTAGCTCTGACATTCTAGAATTCTCAGGCAGGGAATGAGGAGACCCATTTGCAGGAAGTAGATGCTTCCCTTTGGGCCAGAGAGTGGCAAGCAGCCCGGGCTGTAACTGTGGGGGAAGGACTGCCTCCACAGAGGGGCTGTGGGAGCAGATGGGGTAGAAGACAGCAGCAGACCAGGAGGGGCCTGGGCCGCTACCTCCTCCACCATCCCCGCCCACACTTTGGCTTTTGGGCAGAACTGGGGTTTAAAAAAAGCACCTACCAGTTCTTCAGTTATTAGCAAGGCTCTGTTTCCAAGGAGGCTTTGGTATCCCTGGCTTGGGTCAGAACGGCAGCAGAGGAGTAGAGTATGTCCTGGGAGAGCCCTGGAGTCAAGGGACAGAGATGAGGTAGGAGAGTCTCAGCTCACAGGCCTCCTCTGCTCTCCACTGGGGGTGGGTGAGAAGGCTGGATGGTGGCTGTCCTGCTCTTCTGCTGTCTTGGCCCAGAGCCCCTGCTAGTCAGAAGCCTTGATCAGTTGGGGACCCCCACCCTCCTCACTCAGAAGTCTCCCTAGAGTGAGTCTCAGAGCTCCACGTATTCAATGCAGGGATAGTTTTTCCAGATGGTGCTGTTTGGGTGTATCTGCACTTTGGGTGTTTTGGGTCCAGCCAATGTGTCATGTGTAACATAAATGTAAATGTGGCACAAGGGGTGGAAAAGGGACAGCAATAAACACATCTCTGGCAGTGAGTGACGGGGCCTTTACTGAGTGTCCTGCCTCCCAGCCCTCCCTCAGTTCCTGCTGGTGCCACCCCACCCCCCAGTGGGCCCTTGGCACAAAGCCTGTGACTTCAGCATCCTACCAACTGCTCCTGCCTCACTCAGAATTAGCACTTCGTCTGGTACAATTGTGAGCATAAAAAGTGTTTTGATAATTTTCCTGGAGGGTTGCCATGACAATCCCCAGCAAGCTCCAAGAGGGGGTGTCTGTGCACGAGCAGGAGAAAGAGGAGAGGGAGAGGGGCAGGGACAGAGGAAGTGGGTCCAAGAGGCACAGAGAGGCAGAGAGGAGCAGAGCCAGGAAGACCCCCAGCCTCTAACACCACCCAAGTCAGGCCCCCAGCCTCTAACACCACCACCCTGGTGGCCATTCATGCTGCGATGAGCTCACCGCCTCATCTGGTGTCCATGGTGCAGGGGGACACCAGCTGCTGGCGGGCAGGCTGTGGGGCTGGCATGGCAGCACTGCTCCCACTGACAGAGGCATCCCTGTACCTCCCTGTCCCAGGATGATTCCCAGGGAACACCATGCTGGGGGTGGGGCAGGGACATTCTTGGGGATTCAGAGGGAGCCGAGCCCAGGGAAACCTCCTGAGAGTCCTGCCTAGCCTGCAGGCCCGGCTCTGCTCTTAAGAGTCATGGAAGCTCACTTCTCTGCCAAGGGTCTGCTTCCAAAGGCATAAGTTCTGCCCCAGGGTCAGCGGCTACAGCATGGGAAGGCCAGCGTCCATGGCGCAGTCTTCCCACATCCTTTCTTGGAGGCATGAGCATCCCCTTCTGGGACCACCAGTCTCAGAATCACCATAACTGAGGTCAAAATCTTGTACAACCTGTGATCTTAGCGAGCAAGTCTACCTTTGCTGTCTTTTGAGATGAAGACAAGCCCAGAGAGGTGAGGGGACTAGTGGGAGGTCACATAGCAAGCAGCAAGGTGGGGCAGAATCAGGTGAGAGTCCATCTGACACTACCCTCATGTGGACAGGGAAATGCAAGTCCAGGGACTTCACCTGGCTAGTTAGCATGAAGCACGGCTCGCAGCCTCCAGACCTGAGGAATTTCTCTGCTTTAATTGAACCACAAGCCAGGACCAGACATTTCACAGTAAACCCTAGTAATTTTCTTTTTCTCTCTCTCTCTCTTTTTTTTTTTTTTTGGTACTGGAGAGTGAACTCAGAGGCACTCAACCACTGAGCCACATCCCTAGTTCCCCCACATCCCTAGTTCCCCCCTCCTTTTTTTTTTTTTGTCTCACTGAGTTGCTTAGCAAGCCTCTTCATTTCTGAAGCTGGCTTGAACTCATGATCCTCTTGTCTCAGCCTCTGGAGCTGCTGGGATTACCAGCGTGTGCCACTGTGCCTGGCAAACCCTAGCAACTTTCTTATGTTCCAAAGTGAAAGTGCAAGTCTCTACACAGGAGACTGAGGCAGGAGGATTACTCAAGGCCAGAAGTTGGGGACCAGCCTGGGCAACAACAGTGAGACTAGTGGAAGAAAGGAAAGAAGGGAGGGAGGGAGGAAAAGGAAAGGAAAGGAGAGAGGGAGGGAGGGAGGGAGGAGGAATGGAGGGAGTCTGTCAGTCAGTCTCTGCCTTGGAAAGGAATTTTTCTGGTTATCAGCAAAACAGAGCAGGGGGCAGCTGGAGCCAGTAACAGAGGGGAGAGGGTCACAGGTTTTGCAAGCTCTCCTAGTCTTTTGACTTTCAGTGCTGTGTGGCCTTGGACAAGTCACCTGGGCTCTCAGAGCCACAGATGTGCACCTGCCAAGAGCTGATGTGATTTCAGGTGTGGCTACTGAGTCAGAAGCCCGCAAAGAACTATCTTCCAAGATGTTCTACCCTGGAACAGCAGTCCTCATGACAGATGTGCCCACATCCCTCAACCCTGAGCCCAGTGCAAATCCACCTTTCCAGAATTTACCACTAGGATGGGGGTGGGGGAACCAAAGAGAAAGAGCTAGAGATGCTGCAGAACACTTCTGTGGCCTTGGTGATGGCTAACACCACAAGCAGCAGCAAACAGCAGCTCAACACTGCCTGTTTGGATGCCTTGGTTCTGATGTTTACTAGAATGTTCTTCTCATTACCCTGGGATTGCAGAAGTCTCATGCCTTCCCCATCCTTCTCTGGGGGTGGAGGGAAACTTATGAGGATCAAATTAGGTGATTTATGAGACGATATTGGAGTAAACCTTAGTTCTTTTAGGAGAGTAGACATTGTAATTGACAACAATTAGGGTCAAGCTGGGCATGGTGGCATATGCCTGTAATTCCAGGGGCTCTGGAGGCTGAGACAGGAGAATTGTGAGTTCAAAGCCAGCCTCAGCAACAGCGAGGCCCTAAGCAACTTAGTGAGACCCTGTCTCTAAATAAAATACAAAGAAGAGTTGGGGATGTGGCTCACTGGTTGAGTACCCCTGAGTTCAATCCTTGGTGCCCCTCCTCAAAAACAGAATTAGGGGGGTTGGGGATGTGGCTCAAGCAGTAGCGCGCTTGCCTAGCATGCGTGCGGCCCGGGTTCAATCCTCAACACCACATACAAACAAAGATGTTGTGTCCGCGGAAAACTAAAATAAATAAATAAATATTTAAAAAAAAAAAAAAAAAAAAAAAAAAAAACAGAATTAGGGTCAAAATGATGTCCTGTTGTGTTCTAAGTCTGGCTTTGGGGCAGGATGCAGAGTCAGTCTTGTAAATAGCTACTTGACCTCTGGCAACCCTAAGAAGTCCCTTCTCCTCCAGTCCTGGCCATGTTCGCCTCCAGACACCAGTGGTGTCTGCTGTGCCTGGCCTCTCTGCACTTTTAGGGTGGTGGGGTGGGGAGGGGCTATGCCTAGGGCACCAGGCTCAGGACAGCCTCTCCCTAATGCTGCCCCACCATGGAGGGCAATTCCCCATTCTCACTTTACAACAGCAGTAGCTGCCATTTCCCCAGCCATTCCCTTAAAGGGACATGCAGAGATGGGAGATAAAGGAATGAGTTTTTGGAGCATCTACCTCATGCCCAGCATTAATGCATCTCACCCTTAGGTGGGCTTGTGGGACTCGGGGCAGATCTTACTACTTACTTCTGTGTTGACGGGTCTAAGACAAGAGCTGGGGGAGGAGGGGTCCATCTGAGACAAGTATTGCTGTCTTCAAGCTTTTGTTGAGGAGATGAGCTCAGAGATGGAGGGAGTACTCACAAGACCACACAGCAAGACAGAGCTGGTGCTGGGATTTGAACCCAGGTCTGACTGTTGTTGAAGACAGACATCTGCACTTCCATTTGCACCTCCCACATGGTGAGTCCTGGACCTTCCCAGGGAGCGATTCAGGGGGAGCACTGGTGAAGAAGGAGCTAGCCAGGACTGGGGAAGGATCTAGAATTCTAAGTGGCAACGGGGTCTACTTCCCCACAGCTCTTCCAGCTAGATGAATGTCCTCTGGTCCAATCTGTCTTGGAGCAGGGTGGGGAGGGGAATGAGGATGACATCCAATCCCACTCCGCCTTTTCACACAGAGATGCCAGGAAAAGGCCTGGGGGCCCCACTCTCACAGACCCCGGCACTTGAGACACACAGCTAGGCAGTGCGTGACCTTGGGGACCTCAGTCATGAACTCAAGAGGGTGGGCTCTCTGAGCAGTGCACCTCCAGTCACTGGCCCTTTAGACACCCTCAGCCCACAGTCCCAGCATCTGAGATTGGAAACCATGGCCTGAAGACCCAGCCAAGAAGATAAGAGGCTCGGCTGGGGAAGGACGGGTGGCGGAATCTTGAGACGGCAGGAAATGGGAGAAAACTACACGCTGCCAGAGCAGGAAGCAGCCTGTAGATGATACGGGAAGCTGCTTCCCAGACCTGGGGGTGTGGCTCAGCAACGGACCTCACAACAGCTTAGGGACCATGACCAGCATTTAAAAAACCATATATAAGAGAATACAGAATATCTGAGGCAACACATTATATTGTATCTTGAAGCTTTGGATTCAGTTGTGCATTCATGTGCGTGAAAACTTTTTTATTCTCTTACATTCAAGGGTTACAGTTTAAAAAAGCTAAAAACAATGAGACATTAAATTGGTCAAGCCCTGTAGTATTTTCCTATTAACATGTGAGTGGCTATGGGAACGCACACTCCCAGCTCTTCAGAAGAGGGAGGCCTGAACAACAGGGGATGTGGACTTCTACTGGGTGATTATTATGGTGATCAGGCATGTTCATCCAGACACACGCAAGCCCTGTATTCTATGTGAGGGGAAACTGAGGCCAAGGTCAGGAAAAGGTTTTGCCCAGAGACAGAGGTCCCAGGTTTCCTGTGGCCAGGACACAGGCCTGATTTCTTGCTACCTTTTACCCTCAAGACACTACCTCCCTTGCCAGCTGTTACCCACATTGTCCCTGGCTGGAGTGGGGAGAGTCTAGCATACGGAGCTTCTGCAGGGCGGGGTGGGAGGCCAGCACTGTGTTGAGCTGCTGTGACAGAACGTTCTCTGGCTCTCCTTCCTCTCAGAGCTGTTCCTTTCCTGCCTTTGTCACTGCTTTTCCTCCTCCCACCCCCTCCCTGTGAGAACACCCCAGATTCAGGTTCCTCTCTACCCTCCCTCCCACTGGTCCCCACAATGCCCCCCTGCAGATTCATCCCTTCATTGCTAGACTGGGCCCTCCTCCCCCAGCTCGTCTTAGACCTGTCAACACAGAAGTAAGTAGTAAGATCTGCCCGAGTCCCACAAGCCCACCTCACCTGGTCCCCAAGAGAGGGTCCTTCCTTCACAGCTCCACACATTTCCCTAAGAACAGCCACGGGGACTACAGCAGATGCTCGCTTCTCACTCATTTCTTGCAATAACCCTGTTTTATAGGTGGGGAAACTCGAGCTAGGAAATTTGCCAAAGTCTATGTGGCAGTAAGTGGAGGAGTTGGAACTAGAACCAGGTTTATCGGGCACCAAAATTTACACCACAGGAGTAGGCTGTCACCTTCTGCCTGGTAGCCTTTCCTGGGAAGCATCTTGGATTAGACCTGGGAGCACTGTTCAGCGTGGGGTATGGGTCCTACCTTACGTGGCAATGAGGAAAGGTGCATTCCAGTCCCAGGAGGAAGAGAGTTGGAAAGGCAACCCCCATCCTTCCCCCAGCCTCCCTTACTCTCTTTCCCAAGAGAAAGGGAATGATTTATCTGATGGGGAGCTGGAGAGAAGGACTGTGTTGGGTATGTGAAATCTGGCCCTGTCCTGCCCCCTTTCAGACCCGCCTGCCCATAGACGCGTGTACGCTGCTCAGCTCCTGTGACCACCATGTGGGGAAGGGTGCCTGGGAAGGGCCAGTGTCCACCTTCTAGAAGGACAACTCCCCCAGTCCCCACGGGCAGGCTCAGTGGGCAGCAGCGACCTGGCAGCTGGTGGGCCAATCTTGGTGAGGGAGGACCAAGAGGCCTGACTGGCCCTGTGTAAGCCATGGCCTCCTGCCCAGCTATACCAGTGGTCACACTGATGTTCTGCCCTCACAGCCAAGTCCCATGTTTTTCTCTCTTCGGAATTCATGGGAAGAAGGGGTGTTACCAGCATAAGGAGACTCAACATCTTTGTCCTCACCATTCCCAGAGGGGCCCACCAGGCCACAGAGCACAGTCCCCCCAGGTCTTCCTACCTCCAGTCTCCTACCCTCCCTCCATCCTGATACATCCATTTTTCTAAAATTCACCACAAGCCCTCACTGGCTCCCGGCTGCGAAGCCCCCTGTCCGAGCAGATTCTCTGGCCTGATCCAGCCCACTTCCTTCCACCATCTCTTCCCACACGAGCCCCGAACGCAGGCCATGTGGGGCCCCTCCCTGCCCATGAGCGTTACAGCCACCACTGTACAGGATCCTCCTCCCCATTCTCCACGTGCCTCTTCCTCCACGAAGCCTTCCCTGGCCACCCCACGGAGCTTTCATGTTCTGCTGTGACTCCTGCTGCACTGTCACAAACCGTCCTTTCAAATTTGTTACTGTCCATCTTCAACTGTGTCTTGATTTTTTTCAACAAATGATACAAAACATAATGACAATGGAATGTGGGCTGCAATGGACTGAGTTCTCCTCGCTCTGGGTCAGGCCCAGGGCAGGTTCTCCACCCAGGAGGGAGTGTCAAAGAACGCGGCAGTTTCTCAGATGTGCTCTAACATTGATGTAGGGCAATAAGTGAGTGCCCTTTCTGGAAAGCCATTGGTATTATGCACCCAAAGACTTCAAGTATGCACAGCCTGTGGGATCAGGCAGAAAGCCCACTTTTGGGTTGTGAGAAGCAGTCTCAGATGTACTCAGAGTTTTTGTTAAAGGACAACTGTACGCGTCCATTCTGCTAGGCCATGCCTCAGTTTCCTCAGTTAAAGATAAAGTGGGGATAAAGCAGCAGCTTGTCCTCAACCTGAGGATTAGTAAATCAGGTGTTAGTATACAGAAAGCACTTCGTACCAGTGCCTGGCACATATTTCAGCTTTGTAGAGTGTCACCTGTTCTCATTGTTTGAATTGAGGTTCAAATGAGGCCAGGGTGTGGACTTTGAGTTGTGCCTCTATCTGCCTCTCATGGTCCACTCTCATAATTTCCAAACAAAATGGTCACTAATAGTAAAAACAACCAACATCACTACAATCTCAATACTGGTTAAATACTACTACTACTATATACAACATTATGCAGCCTCTCAAAGTGATGTTTAAATTAATGTCATCTGCCAACCTACATAAGAAGAAAAAGGTTACAAGACTATAAATTGTGATGTAACTTTTTTAAGTACACAAATGTGTAGGAAAAAATACTGCAAACTGTGAAAACTTGTCATTTCTGGCTTATGAAATCACAATTTTTCATTTTATCTTTTTAACTTTTTGCAAAGAACACACAATCCTTTTGTGTAAGGAGAAAAAACTAATTTTGCAAAAGAAAATAAAAGCCCCATCGGTCTACTGCTATCTGCAATGGAAGGGATTGTGTCTTCCTTTTATATCTCCCCCACCACATCTAATACAATCTCTGGACATAAAAGCCCTGGTCTTGAACAGCATTCCAGACAGGCAATCTTATTTAATCTTCCAGGCCAAGGCGTTCTGTACAGTTAGAAATGGTCCCAAGCACCAAAAAAAAAAAAAAAAAAAAAAAAAAAAAAAAAAAAAAAGAAAGAAAGAAAAAGTGACTGACCAGCTGGTGGGAGTGCATCTGAGTCTGTTTGGTTGGTGACCTGCTTGCTGGGCTGGGAGACGTCAAGAACTGACCTCAAGGGGAGGAGGCAGTGGAATTCTGGAATCCAGCCAGGGATGGTGCATTAGGAGACCAATTACCTGAGGGGAGCATGTGGCCGGCCTGCCAAGAGCAAGCTGAGCATCAGTGTGAGACCACTTTGGCATCTGGGAGCGCTCTTCGGTTGGATCTAAAGAACTTCCGAGGCGAGGTTAAGTGCATCTGTATCTTAATAGGATCAGCCCCACTTGGGCACCATTTTCATTTTGGCCATCCTCCTGAGAGCCTATGCCCCGCCCCCAACCTTGCTGATTGCAACAGAGGCACATGCACCAGGGGAGCCTGCCAAGTACAAGGCAGGGTTGCAGGGCCATCCATCAGCCATGAGGGACTGTCCACCCAGCACAAGGGTTGAGTTTGGGGTGAGCAGGGCATGGGCAGTGCTGCACTTAAAAGAATTATATTACTAAGCATGTTACTGTCAGGCACGTGACATGCGTGATAGCAATCCTCGCCAGACCCTCAAGGGGAGGCTGCTTCTCATCTCATGACTGAGGAAACTGAGGCTTGAAGCTGACTGGCCAGTTCAAGCTGACTCAGGTAGGACAGAGCTCAGGTGCAAGCCCAGGTCTGCCTGACTCAGGCTGAGGCTCCTTCTGGCTTCTGACATATATGGAGGCTGGGAGTAGTGGTGAGGGTATCACAGCCCCCTAATCCTACATCTGCAAGCAGCACTGATTGGAAGACGAGGCTTATCCCCACTTGCCCAGGTGAACTGGTCTTGCCTGACGTCATCCAGCTAATGCCCCTCACCATTTGGTGCAGCTTGCACCACATAAAGCAGGATGCTGCTACCTCAAGCTGTGGCAGGGATCCCTGGCATGTTGCCAGTCATCTGGCTGAGGGTAGGCAAGACTATCAATAGGACTTCTTGGAGGGCTGCCCCATAGGCACTGCGGCCTTCTGGGATTGCCTCCCATGTTTCCTCTTTGTACCAGGTCTCCCAGAGTGGCATTGAGAATATGGCAGAAACACTTGACAGAGGCCTTTATCCTGTGCTGCCTCATTTTCTGGATGTTGCCTAGGTAACTCTTCTGTGTTCTCATCTGTTCAATGGGTATACACTTCCTAACATGCACCCTCACTGGCTTTGGGGAGGCAAACTGGCCCACCTCATCCTACATCAAAGCTGAACAGACTGGGAGGATGGTGAGAGAACTACATTCAGACTCCCCCTCCAGGGTTTTCACCTCTAGGCTAGCTATCCCCACCTCCCTCTTACTCCAGGTGAAAAGAGGGAAAAAGGATAAAGGTAGGAGAGAGGGAGTGCTGGGAAGAAACTGGTGGCCAATCCCTTGATATAGTGTTCACAGGAAAGGGCACAAGGCTTCTGTGGGTTCTGCTCTTTTCCTGAGTCCTGCCTGGGTGGTCTTTGCAGTCTGAATACCCCTGGGATAGTCTGGCAAGCCCAGGACATCCTTCCTCCAGCCAATACCCAAACTTCCCTTATGCAGAGAGGGTATAGCCCTGGACCCAGAATCACTTTTGGAGGGGGTAGATTCCCTTCCTGCACCATCCTACCGCACTATTCCAGTACTAGATGGGGAAGCCCGGAAGGCTGCTGTCTGGGTCATTAGAGCATAGGGTCAGTCTCCTGGGGTGGGAGGGGCTGGGACGTGCCTTCCCGCTGCAGCCTCTTAGAAGGACCAGGCAGCCTTCCACCAACCTGCAGGAACGATTTGGCCAAGATACAGCCTCAGGCTCCTGGGCTGTGCTTGGGCTTCAGGGACCGCGGGCTGGGGATCCTCAGCGCCAAGCAGCAGGCAGCAGGCTCGTCACTGCGCGCTCGCCCACACCCTTCCTGCAGTGGGCGGCTAATTGCACCTCAGTCACGTGGCCCACCAGCACCGGCACAGCCCCCCACTTCCTCCTGCTGGGGCCAATGAGTCTCTGAGACTGCTTCCCGTGAGGGGCCGAGAAAGCGCAGCCCTTCAGCCCTAGGCTGCTCTGTGCTGGCCACCTCTACAGCCCTGCTGCTGGCTGTCCCCGGGGGCAGGAGGCCCCAGGCCCCACCAGTGTTGAGCCAGACTGCTCAGGGCTCACGCAGCCCACCGCAGACATGAGATCCCAGGATCCAACAAATGCTCTGGGTGCTTTATTTCCTCATGAGTTTATAAAGACAAACAGCTCTTGAAATTGGTACTGGGGATAACCTGAGTTAGGATGCAGGCCCAACAGCAGGGCTACTTTTCCAGACCGCTCTTTACCTCCCATTCCCTATAGACACCAGAATTTGGGACCAGAGACAGGTCAATGTTGTCCCAGCCAGGGTCCTGCCTAAGCAATGACACATCCATACTCCTGAAGGTCATGTGAGAATAGGGACTGTCCCTGTGCTGAGTGTGACATCATAATTCCCAGGAGGGGGAGCGACAGCATTGAAATCATCCTCACAATAATGTCATAAATACAAACCTCTGACAGCTGTGTGGGCTCATTTGACAAAACTCTTTTCAGTAGTGGCACTACAAAAGGACTGCCTCCTTTACCCCTGCCTGTTCTCTGCCACTGGCCTGCCCCCAGCGTTTACACTAACAAATAGCCCAACCCGACATGGGGTCTCCTTTCAGGCTGGGGACAGCTTTTATAACACCCAGGTGTGTGACTACTAAACCAGCTGGAAGAAGCACCATTTGTCTGTGTTCCACTCCAATAAATAAACATTAAAGTCATTTCCTTATTGACCCCCAGACGCAAGAATCATATCTAAGATTGGATTCCAGCAGCACAAATTTGACAGGGGTCTCATTTGGGGGCTTCTTCCAAGAAGAAAACGGGAGGCAGAGGGAAAGGGGCAGTTGTAAACTAGTCCCTAGGAGGGGAAAGTGTGGGTGGAATCATGTATAAGTTAAGATTTAAACAGAATGCATCACTATGGAAACATTCAGCTTTTTCAAAGGCACCGTTAAGAAAAATAAAGTAATCAAGACTTCAGATTCAACACTACAAGTGTTTATGACCAGAAAAGGCAAAGTGGGTCTTAGATATTCTGCAGCCAAGAAAAAGCTGCCAGAACTCAAGGAAGAAATATTCCCAGCAGGGCAGGAACCCATCATTTGTCAGGGCTTTCTCTGAAACCCTCCAGTGGGAGCATTCTCTTCACGGCAGGGCCTACTTAACTCCCTCTGCCATGGCTTGCCCAGAAGGTAGTGCCAGTTCCTGACCAGGTTCAGCCAGAACTGTTGTGCACAAGGGCAGGGGCCCGGCAGCCAGGGAGGCAGTCGGGAGCTAGTGGCCCAAGGAAACTGCAGGTTCCCATGAGCTGTGACCTAAACTTATTAGGAATCACCAAGTAAGCTAGAGGTTTTGTCAACATGGATCAAAGTAGAACCTGATTTCTCTACTGAGGACAGAATCTGTTGCTAAGTGTCACAGGAGGCAATAAGACATTCCTAGTGTGGAGCCTGACCAGTTTCTTTGCGCAGTCTGCTGCCTAGGATGGTGATGTTGGTAAATATTGTAAAGAAGCCTCACGCTGAGCTTAGGCATCGGTGCAGGGTCCCTAAAGATACACACAGAGAATGAGGGAAGAAGGGATCAAAGAGGAAAACTTCACCTACCTCGGAAGTTTCAAGCTGTATCTGCCTGGTATGGTCAGGAAGATTAGTGAGCATTTATGTAAATCCACAAATTGGATTCTGTCCCCCCATCAAAGAGCTTCTGTTAAATGGCCAATTGCTGGTCCAGTATTAGAAGCACAGTTTCTTTTTCTTTTGTTAATATATTTTTTAGTTGTTGATAGACCTTTATTTATTTATTTTTATGAGATGCTGAGAATCAAACCCAGTGCCTCACACATGCCAGGCAAGTGCGCTACCGCTCAGCCCCAGCCCCAGCCCTAGCCCTAGAAGCACAGTTTCTGACTCAGAGATGCTAATATTGATTAAGAAGAGATAAGATGCAGGGGCTGGGGTTGTGGCTCAGTGGTAGAGTGCTGACCTAGCACATGTGAGGCACTGGGTTCAATTCTCAGCACTGCATATAAACAAATGAATAAATTAAAGGCTCATCTATGCCAAATAAATAAACAAACAAACAGGGAACAAACACATGGCCTTTGGTTGGTTGTGGCCATCTCTGCTAGAATAAGGCTCTCAGGGATGCTTGTTCACTGTTCTGCCTCAATCCAGTAAGGCAGAGCACACAGCATACAGGTTAACAGAAAGCTCTGTTAGACTAACTTCGCGTTCCCTCATCTCTACAAGGGGAATGGTACCTCTCTTGCAGCAGTAGGGGGAGGATCAGGGATTATGTATCAAAGCTCCTAGGGCAGTGCCTACAGGCTGCTGGTGCTAAGAGGGTGGGGATGGGGCCTAAAAAAACCTCCGAAACCTGTTTTCTTTATGCTATGGCTATCATACTTGCTTCCTCTGCTTTCTGTGTAACATTAGCAAAATTAGCTTGACACGAGTTATGGCGTGAGATCTATCAGTAAAACACTGCAACAGGTTGGTGCGTCACTGAGTAGGGCTGTCCTTTGTCAGGGTCTGGGATTCCTGTCCATTCCTAAACTTGGCAGTTTTATTCTATAGCAAAAAACTAACTTGACATTACAGAAGAGATGCTATCTCAGGGGTGGAAATTAATGGTAGTCATGGCACATTTAGTCTATAGTGACAGCAAGAAACCAAAGGTAAGATCTGCTGCTGATGGAGAAAACCAGGTGGTAGCCCAGCACATCTGCCAGAGAGGGGAATCTGTCTCCCTGACAGACATGGGTAAGTGAAGGGATCAAATGCAGAGCCCATGCAAGAGGACACAGCGACCCTACATTAGGAGGGGGGATGATAGAAGCTTGGAACCATCTGCCAGTTCTTTCATTTGTAAAGAATGGGAGAGGAATTTCCCAGTGTCACCAATCAAACTCATAACCAAAACTGGCTGTACCACCCCAGGCAGTTTTGTTGGGTTTAATAGGAGAACAGCTAGGAATTAAATAGAGGGTTTATTTTATGTTTACAGTGATTTGTACCTTCCTCCCAGGAAGGCACAGTACGATGTTCAATTGTGTGAAGCACTTAGTATTTCTTACAAAAAGGAGCTATACACATTTAAAAAAAAAAAAAAAAAACATACTCCAGGGCAAGGAACTAGAGAGCCCATGGAGAACAGAGCCCAGCCAGGCATGGAGTCAAACCTGAGCTCTGGGTAAGAGCGTGCCCATTCTGGCACCTCACCATGAACACAGGATCACTGATCTTACAGCAGGAAAGAGGACAAGAAGCAAGAAGACGCTGTGAATTTTCCCACAGGCAGAGAGAAAAACACGACTCCCCTGCCCTATTTTCATCCATTTAAATTGACTGTCTTTCTCTCAGCTCCACATCTTGTTTGGAGTTAATGTGGCACACTGATCCTAGGGCCAGAGATCAAGGAGACATGTGCTTTTATGATGCAAAAAGGGGCAGTCACTCTGTTCTGTTTTGGGAACCCTGATGACATCATAGACTAACCCTTGAACCTGGGGAACTTGGGTGTAAGGGAACGCTGAGTCAGAAGAGCCTTAGTCATGGGACTACTGAAATCTAAGGTGAAAAGAACCATGAGGTAATTGAGTCTATTCCCTGCAGGACTGCTCCCGCTTCGATCTGGCTTGGGTTTAAATGACTCAAGTAATTCTCTAGGGGAAGCTAATCTATGTGGAACAGCTGTCACTAACGGGGTATTTGTTCTCTCCAGCCAAATTTCAGCCTGCTACTTCTCAGACATGCTCAGTCACTCCTTCCCTTAAGGAGACAGTTTCCTCTGGTCTTACAGGTAGTCTGGTGCCTGGCTGCACTGCCTTCACTCTGTGCAGAGGCCTGGAATCTGTCTAAATGGGCCTGGGAAGACTGATAGGCCACGAGGCTCAGTCAAACAAAGTGTCCCCTGAAAACAACAGCTTTCCACTGCAATAACACACAAGCTGAGATGTTAGGGAGCCAAGTCAGACTTCAACAAAGCCCCGTGAAGCCACCTCTGTTTGGGTTTCAGCAGCTGTCTGCCTACGGAAGGCTCCAGAGTTACTGACGTACATTTGTATCTCCACTTCGCAAATGTCATTAGGAATAAACACGTGCAGATTCTCCCCAGAGGCACAAGGCCATTTGTATTTCTTCAAATTACAGGGGGAGGGCAGAAGAAAAGCAGCTTCTGGACCAAATCATCCGTGAGCACAGCCATAGCAGTTTTAATTTGCCTAAAGATAATGTGCAATTTTGAGATGTGCTTTGGAATAACCGTTCCCACAGTAGACATATTACCAACATGAACTGCTGGTGGCTCTCATTTAATAGGACTCCAAGCTGGGAAGCAATGCCACCATCTTCCAAACAGCCACATCACGAGACCAGCTGGAGTAGCCTCTCAAGCTTCTTCCGGAGGAAGGGCTGCTCAGCGTTGGTGTGGCTGGACTCACTGAGGCTCTTCTAGCCAGGACCTCCATCACCAAGGAGCACCCTCAAGGGTGTGGATAAACTGTCCGAAAGGTCAGGTTGACTCTGAGTTCTCTGGAGTGGTATTCCTTGGGCACTCGATGCTAAATGGAAATGTAAATAACTCTCTGACATTCATACACAGTTTTAGTTCGAAGGGATTTACAACTTGTTTGTAATGATATAGAAATATTTCCATTTTATCCCTGTCTCAAAGAACAGTGTTAAGCCCTTTAAAGTTTATGGAAAACATTTTCCATCTGAAACAAATCTGTCTCCTACCCCACGCACTATGTCAGCACCCTTGCAGCAGGATCTCTTCTAATTGTTGTTCTTTCTCTCAGACTCCTGCCATTTTTCCAAATCACATAAGAAAAACATAAATGGATAAGGCCAGCGAGAGGTATGAGACTTCACTCTCATGCTAAGTGTTCATACAATAATATGCACACCTTAAAAATGACCTGACATGAAAGTAGTGGCTAAGCTGTGGAACTGTACAGTCCAACAAGGTGGCATTATTTAAATTTAAATTAATTTAAAAATTCAGTTCTTTAGCACCCTAATCATTTAAGTGGTCAACAGTCACATGTGGCTAATGGCTACTACAGTGGGCAGCAGAGACACAGATCTCTGCCCTGGTCAAAGAGAGCCCTACCGGACACTAAATCTGCAGAGGTCCACTTTGATGGCAGTAGTATTAAAACTCCTTGAAAATGAGGCCAACTTATTTCCTCTGCTGATTATAAAAGCAATTTGCTTTTCACCACATGCTTACTTGGGAATTAAGAAACTGCCTCCAGGAGGGGGATCCGTAGTGTTTGCATGTCCTCACCTGCCAATCAGCCTGGGTAGCTCCTTCCATGATTAACAAGGTCCCGTGATCCAAGGGAATCTTTACTCTCTCCACATACGTGTAGTCTCCATTCTCTTCCTAAAAAACAGCATTCACTGCGCTGAATGTTTTTCTTAGTGAACAAGAGGCACCAGACAGCAATCAGAGATGGAAACCACTACTTCTCAGCCAGACTGTGGGGCCAGCTGTTTGTCCCTGGGCAAGTTATTTCACCTCTCTGTACCTTGATTTAGTCATTTGTAAAATGAGGATGATGACATAGGGCTTCTGTGAGCCTCAGCTGACACTGTAAACCTCTTAGAAACAGCTCACAGTAAGTATGGTATGAAAGCCAGCTCCATGACCATCACCACCCAAAATGCAGAAAAGCCACTCTGGCTTGGGAGGAAATTAACGTCACTTATACAAGAATTCCTTGTCTCTGCCTTCGGTAGTGCTCTACATTTCAACACTGTGTGGTGAAAATGGCTTCTTAATCAAGACTTGTTGTGCTGAGTTCTACTTCACCTTTTTCTGATTTATGATAATTCATTAATCGGTACCTATGTTAGAGTCACCACGGCCCTTCCCATCACTGTACTCTGCTGTTGTGGAGATACATTCCTCTTTTGAAAACAGACAACTGCAAAATTTTCTCCAAGAAGAGAGATCTGCCTTGGCCGCATGAAGCCTGGCTGCTTGAGCCTTTGAGAATAGATCGCAATTCCTGAATATTTCGGGCACAAATGCCTTCAAAGTACACTTCCCCTTCCTCTTGGAGAGCCCAAAATCAATTTATGTCCAACACAGTCATGAGTCTTCACTGCACAGCCTGCAAAGCAATCAGCAGGTGGTGTCCCTCCTCCACAGCTGACAGAGGAGTGCATTAAACAACTTCTTTGCTTGCAGCATCAAGAGCATGTCCAGAGCCATCCATTCATCGGCTTCACTCGGGTTACATTTGGGTAATTGTGGGATTCTTTTCAGTGCTATAGCGTGTTTATGTTTATTATTGTAGGGGTGCATCTGAGAACTTAACTGTTTACAATGATTTCCCCAAGGAAAATCAAAATCAAAACAATAATGAACTTGCATAAACAGTCTAAGTTCCAGGGCTCAATCCTTGGCAGTGACTTCGTCAAGGATAGTCATAATTTTTATAAACGGAAGACATAAGCAATGTTTGAAATAACTTTTGGGTTTAATGATTGATTTTAATTGTCTGCCATTTTTTCTTTTCCAGGAATAAGAAAGTACCAAAACATTTTCCTCTGACCACTTGGCCAACCAGCGAGCAGTGGGAAGGTGACCCTGTCCTTGGGCAGCCCAGCTGCATCTCGGATGGCCAGAGCTGGCTCTCTGAAAAAAATATGCCAGACAGAGGAGATGAATGTATTACCGGAGAAAGATATCAGAAGGAACTTCGTTGTCCATGAGATTAGAGGGTTCAAGGCTCCTCTGTACAGGCGGTTAAACAGACCCAAGTTAACTGAGCTAAAAGCAGGACTCCCTCTACCCTCTGAGTGACCAGGGAGTGCAGTGCGGATGGAAGCAATAAATTAATACTAAAATGGGAAAGTGAAATGAAGCACAGAGAACAACTGCAGCATGATACAATTCTGAGGTGAAGATCTCAGAACATCAAAAACATTTCTGGGGAGGAGTGGGTGCTGAGAGCCATGGGCCAGAAGAGCCAAGCACTGTAACTCCACCTGGAAAGCACCAGGCAAGTGAAAGAGATTCCAAATGCAAGAGGGAACCATTAGCAGTGCCGGAAGATGACACTCCACAGAGTCACACTCCACTCAGTGGTCCCTAGATCAGAATTTTTCAAGAGAAAGCCTCAGGTTGGCTTTAAACACATTACATTCAACACAGCTGCCAGCCACACCAAAAAGCCCATGAGGACGAGCCACCTGCTTCGTCAGTCCCAGAAGGAGACCGGCATGACTGCGAGAGACGGCACCCTTTGCTGCTTGCTATTTATTCCTTCCAACACCCATAGCTTGGAAAGCACATTCCTAATTTGCAGGAGATGGACAGGAGAGAAGACGAGGGAAGAGATCAGTGCCACAGACAGCCATACGGCCCTGTAACTTAACCGGGATGTGTGGAGACTGCCTCCAGGTGAAAGGCCAGGGGCGCTCAGATAGCGGCCCTCGAGTGGCTGTGTATGAGGCTCGGTTGGGAAATGGATAAGCAACAGAGGAAGCGGGTTGGGCTGTTTGGAGGAGCGCATTCACCCGTCATCAAGCATGGTGGTTAAGCAGCTTCCACACGTCTGTGACCCTTCTGATTTATTAAGGACTTTCTTCAAAACACACCCCCAAAACACCGCTGAAGATAAAGATTTTCCATCCTTGATACTAGCTAAAAGAAGCTGCTAGGGTGACAATCCACAGGGGTGGGTTTGTTGATGATGTTGGTTTTCCACACACTTGAAACAATAGATGAAAAAGTGAAAAATACATGTTATATTTTTCTGATCAATGTCCTCACTCCCTAACCACAGTTGGTTCATCTGAATGCTCAATTATGCTTTTCTAAGGGATGCCGGAGACTCCACACAACTTCTACCTCCATCCCACCAAGGAATCATCCAAGTCCCTTTCCTTTAGAAAAATAATATAATAGGAAAAATCAGTCATTTATTGATTGCTATGTCCTTACCAACCATCCAACAGATAGGCAACCTAAGCATTTTCTTTTTCATTTGAAAGGTAATTCACCTTTTTTAAAAAAAAGAAGAAAAAGAAAAAGATTTGATTTTTTTCAGAGTCATGCCTTTCTTGTCCTAAGGGTGTCTTAGAAATTACTATTATTGTTGCTTCAAATTCATCCTCATCATAGTTTCTCTTTCTAGATTTAGAAGTAATGTATCTCACTAACATGAATGATACCCTTGTAACTGTTCAATGTTCTTCCCACTCTGTTACAAAGCCCTCAAAGAAGACCTGTGTGGTCTTGCTCTTTAAGAGATAATCACGACACTCATCACAGTGAATCAAATGACAGGAAAAGCCCAAGAAAAGAGAGAAAATCACCTAAGTCCTATCATCCAGAGTTCACACAGCACACAGACAGTGGTCTATTATTATATAATCATGCACTGTTTTTAACACATTCTGAGCATTTTTAAATAAGTTTATATTTTTAATATCTTTATTTTACTTATTTATTTTTATGTGGTGCTGAGGATCAAACCCGGGGCCTCGCACATACTAGGTGAGTGTTCTACTGCTGAGCCACAACCCCAGCCCCTTATGAGCATTTTTTGACATCTTTAAATATACAATATTTCAAAAAAAAAATGGCTATATAATATTCCTTGGTCTAAATATATTCTTTCTTCTCTGAACTTACAAATACTTTTTGTCTATCTGGGTATTCAAGGCATTTTGCCAGTGCTAAGGATATAGCAGTAAAGAACACATTGTTGGATGCTGAGATTTTAATATACCAGGATTTTTTAAAGAGAGAATATAAGGTTACTGCAAATAGACTGAGGGCAAAACATCTCTAAATATGTATCTAGGATATATTCCTTTTTTTAGGAATTTTTTTTTGTAGTTGTAGAGGACACAATACCTTTATTTATTTTTATGTGGTACTGAGGATCAAATTCAGTGCCTCCATGTGCTAAGCAAGCACTCTAACCCTGAGCTACACCCCCAGCCCTTCTAGGATATATTTTTTAAAATGGAATTACTGGGCCAATGGGTCTAAACCCTAGCACCTGATTTATACTATCCAATTGCTTTTGAGAAGGCTGATAACTTATAACTCCAACAGGAAAATATGGTAGTACCTATCTTCTGGCTGAATATTATCAGTTGACAAAGATGAAAAAAAGTTAGGGAAGAAATGACAGCACATTCAAGCTCGGGGTTCTTTGATTAAAGCTCCGTTCAACATTTTATTCACATATCTAATTTTCTGTTTGTATTTCTTCACTGTGACAAATTCATATAGTTTATCCACTCTTCTCTATAGATGTTAACGTTTTTTCTATAGATCTGTAACCACAGAGAGTAAGACAGTTACCTTCTGTTGTAGGTTTTGCAAATACTTCTCTTATTTGCTAGTTGCCTTTTAACTGTGTTTATGTTATTTAACAGAACAGCTCAAAAGTTTTTAGAGTCAACTGACCTTCCTTTGGCTCTGCTTCATGGTTTTTATGCTTAGAAAGTCTTTTCCCATCCTGAGTAAAGTTAAATATACAACTTTTAGTTTAAAAGGAAAAAAAAAAGAGTTTAAATTTTTTAGACTTTAGTCTACCTGGAGTTTTTGGTTTCGGTTTGAGTTTGTTGTTGTGCTGTTATTTTTTTTCAATGCTGCTACTGCTTTTTTTCCGTGTGTGTTTGCGCGCGTGCACATGCACACTTGTGCACATGCAGTACTGGGTATAGAGCCCAGGGATTCACACACGTAAGGCAAGAAAGTGCTCTACTGCTGAAAGTGCTCTACACCCCAACCCTATGGTTTTTTTGTTTGTTTTGTTTTAATTGTAGATGAACACAATACTTTTATTTTTTATTAACTTATTTTTTTATGTGGTGCTAAGGATCAAACCCAGTGCCTCATGCATGCCAGGCAGGCACTCTACCACTGAGCCATAACCCAGCACCCCTATGATTCTTTTATATGTGTGTGTGTGTGTGTGTGTATATATGTATGTTTGTTTTTTTTTTTTTTTTAGTGGTGCTCGGGATTGAACCCAGGGCCTTGTGCATGCAAGGCAACACTCTATCAGCTGAGCTATATCCCAGCACCCCCACACTTCTTTTAACAACAGTTTCCAAGGCCTGATGCTAGAGTTTTTGGACCTCAAGAGCTTGTTTAGAGGTTTAGCAGGGAAGTGTGGTTACTGATATACTCTTGACCAAAGAAAGGTCATCCTCTACCAGAAATGGTTGTCCTCTTTGAGTGTGCAGCTCTGGGTGGGACACATGGAGCGGTGAGGGAGGAAGGAGACACCCATCTGGCTAGCCAGATCAGCTGAATCAACCCTGGCAATCAATGGAGTGACTGTAGCCACTCTAGACTTTTTGGATCAACTATGGTGTAGCTTGGGAATCAGGCACCGCAGGTACTATACATGCTATTGCTAATTCTTGCTACCAACAAGGAGGGAAAGAGGCAATACTGTCCATTCGATCAGAAGAAAAGGGAGCTGGAGGGAATGCACTAGCAGGCAAAAGGTTGGCAGGGGGCAGGCCTGGTGTGTGGACACGGAACTGTCTGGCTTTAAAGTCTGCATCTGTGTCACTCCACAGTGCTCTCCACAGTATGCTCTCTATCCCTCCTGAAATCTGGTAACATTGCTTGTCGTAATTATAGGACACTCTCACCATACTGTAGCCTGAACAAGGGGTACAGGCCAGGTGTAGTACCATGGGTAGAGATCATGGGGAGACAGGCCTGTGTGAGGGTAGATGCTTTGTCAGCGAGCAGCTTGTGCTCACTGTTCCCCCAGTACCACCCTATTGTCTAGGTTTTCCAGGAAAGCTGATAAATGGGATTTTTATGTGAAATCTGAGTTATGAATTTTAGCGACTAATTCAGTTTGTTTAAAAACACTGGACAGCATCAACAAATCTAAAGGCCAGGATCCAGCTCCCAGCTTGCCCAGCTGTGCCACTGATTGTTACATGCATCCTCCATCCCCATGTCAATTGCCCAAACTGGCCCATCATCTGTAGCACTTTCTTGATCCCCTTTGCCACTCTACCCATTAGTGCCCAAGGATACATGCTACGTTATCTTTAAGTATCTTATTTGTTATCTCACCCTCAATCTATCAGAAAAGGCCCTTGAACCATGTAGTCGTGGCCGAGTGGTTAAGGCGATGGACTAGAAATCCATTGGGATCTCCCTGCGCAGGTTCGAATCCTGCCGACTACAAGCTTGGAGTTTTGGAATCAAACCCAGAAAGAAAAACAAGGCATTGCAGAGCATGACCTGACCCTAAGCTTTCCCTGTGTGCCACAAGAAGAGGCCCTTGAGCCAGGCATGGTGGCACACACCTGTAATCCTAGCAACTCGGGAGGCTGAAGCAGGATGACTGCAAGTTCAAGACCAGCCTCAGCAAATTAGTGAGGCCCTAAGGACTTAGCAAGACCCTGTCTCAAAATTTAAAAAAAGAGCTGACTTAGTGGTTAAGTGACCTGAGTTCAATCCCCAGTACCAAAAAAGAAAAGGCCCTGGACAGCAAAATATGCTTTAGCATTGGGATTTTCAGGTCACCTCTGATCCTGAGATGAGCTATTTACCTGAGAAAATAGAAGATGCTTATAAAAATCAAACACAAATGAGCAGAAAGGTCAAAACAAAGCAGGAGCCTGCTACCAGTTTCTATTTCCCAAGCTAGAGGAGGCACTCGACACAGAAGTGTTATCATCTCTGTAATGGAGGCATCAGGTAGGCTTAGAGGCTATGGTGGCCCTTGATGCATGGAAGGGACTGAGAAAGTGAAGAGCCAGACTAAGGGAAAGCAAAGAGAGAATGCAGCAGGATGGACAACTACCTGAGACACGAGACCACAGTAGGCTGGACTGAGGTTACGTGAACACTCACAAGCTGTCCCAGGAGTTGCTGTGTATCTCTTGCTAACAGGAGCAAGTGAAGGCTTTTTGAGTTAGAAAACTAAATAAAAAGGCAGGGAGCTTAAGCTTGGCTCTAGGTTCCTCTTTCTTTGTTCTCTTTCTCTAAAAAAGAATGGGTAGCCAGACTTGGTGGTGCACACTGGTAATCCCAGTGCTAGGGAGGCTGAGGCAGGAGGATCTTGAGTTCAAGGTCAGCCTCAGCAATTTAGCGAGGCCCTAAGCAACTCAGCAAGACCATCTCTAAATTAAGTTTTTAAAAAGGTGTAAGCTTTACATATCATCTATCTTACTACCTCTAATTAAATTCAGCAAACAGTTGTGTGAGCCATTTTGCACAAGAGATTAATATTGTGTCTCCATCACCCATCTGTAAAATGCAGATAATAACAGCACTGATTTCACACGATTTTTGAAGAACTCAACATAAAGCACTTAGAACAGAGCCAGGCACAGAGTCAGCACTACACACTTGTGATTTATTTATTAGCATTATTCTCTTGTTATTTTCGAAATCCCAAATCATCTATCTGGCTGAGGTCTGTCACCTATTACCCAGACCTACACAGACAATGGCCTCCTTTCCACAAAGAAGTCCTAGACATCTCAAACCCAGCATGGAGAAGAAGGAAGTCCCCTAACAAGAACAAATCAAATGAAGATATCCCTCTCCTCCATCCGAGTTCACAGCGCTTCCATCCACCCAATGCTAAAAGCCAGAAATGTGGTGGCTATTCTTGATTTTTACCCCCACATCTAATAAATTGGCAAGTTCTGCTCATTTAGCCTCAAAAACATTCCTCAAATCCACTCCCTTCTCCACCGGACTGCACCTCTGACCAAGCCAGCAGCCTCCCATGGTGCTACTGCCTCCGTTGTCTACTCGTCTCTACTCTTCCTTCTTCCCAAACTACTCTTCAAGGGACAATTAGAATGATTGCTTAGAAATGCAGACCCGATCATGTCACAACCAATTTATTCCCACTGCACAAAGAATAAAATCCAAACTCAGATCTAACTGCACATGCTGTGAATACTTCTGGTTTTGTTTGTTTGGGCTATTTTTACTATTATTTAGCTCCTGTGACCTCCCTGAGGGCAAGAACCATATTTGTCATATTCACTACTGTATTTTCAGAGCTGAGCATTGTACCTGACACATGGTAGGCGCTAAGTTAATATGTGGTAGGGGAGGGAAGGAGAAAGAGACAAGAAGGAACTGTTCCTGAAAATACTGTCTGCATGTGGGCACTGGACAGAATTGAGGGAGCGAAGACTGGAACTAAGGACGCCAGAGGGAAAAAAGAAGTTTTAGTATATGGAGCATGAGGTAACAAGATCCTGGGATGAAGACAGTTGCTGTGGGGATGGGTTCTTTAGACATTTCGAGAAAGTGCCAGGCATGGAGGTGCCTAGTATCCCAGCCACTGGAGAGGCTGAGGCAGGAGGATCAGGAGGCCAAGACCAGCCTGAGCGATGTAGCAAGACCCCTATCTTTAAAAAAAATAAAATAAAATAAATCTTGGCACTGATTTTATGAGAAACAAGGAAACAGGAAGAACTGAAAAAAACTTATATCGTTAACCTGACCAAGAGACTGGGATAACATGAACATAAATGGACTTACTAGCAGCTGGAATTGTGGAATTTGTCTGAAATAACAGCAAGAAATCTCATTTTGTAATTCCAATTTGGAAGCTGTTGTTAGTGGAAACACCTCACAAGCATATAGAAAGTGATGACTGGAAATTGAGAAAAAAGTGAAAGCTGAGAATAAGAGATTCCGAAGACACCCCATCAAACAGATGACTCAGGTTGTAAGAACTAATGAGGTCTGATTTATTTGCTTATTCACTGAAAGCACACACACTTGTGGGGACATGATGATAAGACAGAGACCTCGCCTATCTGGTGTTTACAATCTACTGAGCTTATAATCCCCTAAAAATAATGCAGAGAAAGATAACAGAATCAAAGACAAACTTGAACATCCATATTTAAGGGTTTGAATATAAAGAAAATTAAAAAACAGCAATGAAAATAACCAAGGGAAAAACCAATAACAGCAGGGGAATGACCAAGATATGACCGGATTTCAGAAGCCAACAGGAGAAAGAAAAGGCAGTTAATCGATGGTCGAGTATCGTAGCCAGAGGAGTAGGAGGTGCTGACTGGGGAAAGGCCAGTGTGCTTGACTTTAGATCAAAGGCATCAACATAACTTAAGCAGAATAGGGGGAAAGAACTAGAGAGCAGGCATTTCAAGAGGGAGCTAAGTTGTGAGGAAGGGGAGACTGCAGTGTAGACAACTACTGTCAGAATCTTTTGGGGGGGAGGCAGTTCAAGGCCTCGTGCATGCTAAGCATGTGCTCTGCTACCAAAGTGCACTCCAGTCCCAAATCTGTGCTTCAAAAGCAAAAATAAAACCAAGATATGTACAGTGTCAAACAAGTTTTCTCAATATGATAACAGATAATAGAGAGTTCCCTAGCTCTTTAGTCCAAAGAATGGATAAATGGTGAAGTTCCTGGACAAGTACAGTCAAGGCTTTTTTGCAAAATGAAATATTTGAAACTAAATACAATGACTCTACCTGCCGAGGGCCAAATGTATCTAATTTCCCTATCTCCCAGCTTACGGTTATGCCAATAATGCCATTTTCATCAATAATACCATTTATCTTCAATTTCTTTCCTCAAATTATGGTGTTGCCTGCCCTCAAGGACCTAGCTGGGTCCAAGACTGTGCCATGGGTCATCTCAGCTAGCCACCGAATTTGAGCTGCAATGTTGCTCCTATAACACCAACATGAGAAAAACTGCTGAACTTTATGTTCAGAGTGGTGATATATTTGTAAACTCTGACATAAACAAAACATATTAGTTATGAAAATTAAGGAGACTATAAAGCTGGGATCCCACAAAGCATGCCTGCAGAGTTATCCTGCTGATTCAATCCAGATTTAAATGATGATATCCTCAGCATCGATCCGAAATACATTACTTTAAAAACAGAAACAGCTGTTTCTGAAATAAGATCTGCTAAAATAAGAGGTTAGCTGGAAAGGCACAGCTTTGAAAGCACTGAGGTTCCTGGTTCAAAACAGTTTTCAACTCACCTAACACATATGAATCTTTGGGTTTTTACTTAACTCCTGATTTTTGGCCTTCCTTGGGCTTGAAGATTCTGGTGAAGGGAATGGGAGAAAGAAGGAAGGAGGGAGGACTAGTAGGTGCGATCGATTATCCTATACCATGTGCACCACTGATCATCACTACTCGACAGCCAGGAGCTCACCAACGCCTCACCAAGTTACAAGGGGCCATGGCGGCAGCACAGCTCTGCAGGCGTGGACAGCAGCACACGGCAGCCCAAACCAACAGGGAGCTCCTGTCTTTCCTTTTCAACTGCACACACTGAAAGATAAGTGACATTGAGAGGGAAAAACCTGCTGATGGTGTTTAGATTTATGGTATTAGGACAGGGTGGAGGTGAGAAGTTACTGAATGTAAACAAAACCAATTTTTGATTTACACTCACAGCTATAGCCATTCCTTCTCCACTGAATGTGTATTTGAAATCAGAAGAGTTAAAGTGATAAGGAGTCCATTCTTAGTATTACCATACTTCCAAGAAATTCAGCTTAAAGGAAGTGCTATCCTTTTTTTTTTTTTTTTTTTTTAGCATTTTTTTGTAGTTGTAGATGAACAGAATGACTTTATTTTTTTTTATGTGGTGCTGAGGATCAAACCCTCACACATGCTAGGCAAGTACTGTGCCCCCTGAGCTACAGCCCAGTCAAGGAAGTGCTGTCTTAAAGGAGCTTCCACCCAAAACTGTAGCACTGGAACAAATGCTCTGTGTCCTCCAAGAGCATGTGAAAACAAACTCTCATGGCTGACACCTGGCTGACCTCAGTCGCTAGCAGAGGCACCAGCTTCACTAGTCAGTGGCCGCTCGTTCCCAAACCATTCCTGGACATAATCTGATCAGAATCCCCAGGCCCCAAACCTTCCTCTGCACCCTCCACTGTGGTCTGTGGCAGCCCATTCGGAAAAGAGTAAACTCGCCTACATCCTCAACCTGCGTGCTCTAGAGTTCCCTCTTCCTCCTTGCCCCAGCACCTGACTATCTCCAGAAACTGTACTCCATAAGCCCTCTCAAGTGGAAGGCCATCGTGTCTCGTGATCCAGAGAAGGGCAGAGCCAGGTGATGGAGGATTCTCCTTACTCTTTACTCCTCACATTTATATTTTTGAGCTCATGTCATGGAATGTGTCCTTCTCTCTCCCCCTCACCCTTGGTCCCAGGAATAAACAAGGGCTAACAACCTCCTAACTGGTCTCCTTGTCTCCTCTTTTGCTAAGGTTCTAATTCTAGCCCAGGTTCTGCCCAGTAGAAACAGTGACCTTTTAAAATTGTCAACCAGGCCACGTCACTCTACTGCTTAGCACACCTTAACAGCTTCTTGATAGATTTAAAATAAATGCTCTCTTTCTGAGGTCCACAGTCTCTACTGACCTGACCCCTGCCCACTTCCCATCTCATCATGGGCTCTGCTCCTCATGCTGGCTGGCTAGACTCCAGGACACGGCCTCCTTTCCTTCCTCAAACACTCTAAGCTCTTTTCTACTCTAACTAGGCAGTCATCCTCAGAAAATATGACCTATGAAAGATGAGAAAATCACCAGCAGGCAAGGAATAGTTCTTAGAGTATGGCAAAGAAAGAAAAAAAGTTACTGTAGAGACAAGTTTTAAAAAGTCAAGTTTGCAAGCAGACTCCATACCTAACCATGCCATATACAGAAACACAATGAATCACTTTGGAAAAGACTGTTCTCCTAAATCCCAACTGTTGGTGGCAATATAAATCTGGGAAGTTCTTTGCAAAAAGTAATTATTCCTAAAGGATGTCAGGCATGGATTCCAGGCTGAGACAAGGCCCTGAGGAAGCAAATGGTAATTTCAACTCCCAAGAAATCTCAAGTCTGAAGGTAACTCAAGACATACCAAGACTATCCACTTATACAACACACACACATACACACACACTCATTTACTCATTCACACCCTCCAATGAGATAGCTCCGGTGATATCTAATGAGACAGCCCTAGAGATAGTAGCCACAAAACTCCATCAGTATTTCTGACCCAAAGACCGCTTCAAATTCCCTGAGATTCCATTATACTTCTCGGCCAAGAGAACTTGGAGCCTATTTCACTGATATTCATTTCCTTTTTCAATTTCTGATAAGTTACCATGGTATCTACCATTTATAACAGCTTAAAAACTCACTGACTACTGCAGGAATTTTCATGAGAAAATGTTTTGATCACTCCCATGAAGTGGCTACCAATTATCATTTCCATTTACAAAAAGGAATAAATATAAATGAGGCAGATAAGTGCTTTTTACCAACCTCAGGGACAGAAACAGGAAATAAAACTTGATTTTCTAAATTTCATTGGGGAATGGTTAAAAGGACTGTGGTTATCAACAGTTTCTTTTGAGTGTTTCTCATGACCCCTCAGAACAGATGCTGTAATCAGAGGGTGCGATGGGTGGCTGGGGTGCAGCAGCAAGGGCTGCTGCCTCACCGTGAAATGCTGCACAAGCCTGGCTTATCCAGTTTCCTATTATTTTGGATTTCAATATCCTAATTTTTTCTAGAATCCAAGGAAAAAACATCAATATTTATGATCAGGGCTTTTTTTTTTTTATACTCCATTCTTCTCAGCAGTATGCAGAACACAAGACATAAAAGAAAAAGCAAGGGAGGCAGCAGGTCTCCACCACTAGACCTGCTTTTACAGCTATCTGCTCTGGTGAGATGAACAGGACCCTTCCTTCAGAAGGCATTTGGGAGAGGAGCGCTGGGAGAAAGGCCCAGCTGGCCTGAGCTCAATCAGCTAGGGGTGGAAAGAAGCCTCTCATAGTCACATACAAGATACTGGTAAAGGAAAGAGCTCATCCAAGATAATTTGCTAGAAAAACAAGGCTTTTGGCATCTAAACCTCCAGTGCATCACAAACTTCCTGCTATTATCTAATAACCCCCCCACTCAGCCATCAGTTTCCATGGTAACCGACAGAGAAATAGCAGCCTGCCAAATGGCTTTTGTAGTTCCTTTTCCAGTTTGTTCTTCTGTGTAGAATTAGTATTAGTTGGGAAAAGAACCAGGTGAATCTTTGCAAACAAGGACACGATGTAGTTTGAAAAGTACAACCAGGTTTGAGACAAGAAGTGTAGGCAAGCTCTCACAAACCCAACCCTATAGAATAAAAAAGGTGAAGTGAAGAATATCTGGTAAGGTTTACTTTGGTCTTAAAGTGGGATAGCCAAGCAATGGCCAGGATATGGGTATGGTACTCTTCCCTCAGCCTCCAATTTAACTACACAACAGAAGGGATGGGGTAAATGAAAGAACAAGATCAAACAAGTCTACCAGCCCCCAAGTACCTTACTATTATTAGAGGAAATGGAAACTTTCTCTAAAATCAAAATAAATGAGCAAGAGTTTACAGACTAGGACACAGAATAGTGAAAAAAGGATGGGCACCTTGAGGGAGAGAGATGTTAAACCCAGGGATGATGTATGCAGGACTCAGACTCAGCCAAACGCATGAAATGGGGGTGGGGTGCTGACCCGTAGGAAACAAAGGTTGCCTTCCCATCTCAGCACGGGGAGAAATCAGAAATCGTGAAGAATACAGTGTATGGAACTGGGGCAGCTCTTAGAAGATCAGCAGCTACAGAGATCTACTCAAGGTGCCAGACGTCAAAACAGCAGCTGCTGCAGAGGAGGAGGAGTTTGAATTTTTAAAAACTCAAGATTATTTCTCTTTGAAAGTAGCCCAAAACAAATGATTTTGTTTCAAAACCGAATACATGCATGAAGTACAGAGAATCTTGTGACTTCTTTGATAGCTTCAGATGAGAAACTGTGACTCAAATCAAAGAGATTTGAGCTTATCTGACAAGGCAAAGTGAATAGGAGTCTGAAAGAGTCCCTCCCACAACCTTTAAGGTACCTCAAAAGTGTCTTGTTGACAGACATGACAATTACAACCTATGGCAGCGTTCTGTGATAGATCTCTAAGAGTTACAGAAAGTCAGACTCCTACAAAGCCCACACAGAAGATTAAACTAATTTATACTTTTGAATTTATGCTTTACCTTGGGTAGTATGAATCATGAGTTACGTTCCCAGAGCTATCACCTGAGTTTAGAGAGTAGACAATGATTTGCAATAACCATTTCCCTTCAAAAGGATTGCTGAAGATGTATACTCTAATGGATGCCAACTTAAAGAAAAGCTTCTGCCATTCTAGTTTAGTGACACTGGTGAAGCCCCAGATTTTTGGAATCTATTAATGAAGTCTGAAGGAGTCTTTTCATACACATACTTAAATACTTGTGTCCTGTTTACCCAAGAATGAGCATCTGAGGTGTATTCACTGATGAGTGATTATGTATCAACTTTCCCCGTCTTAAACAAAAGACAGAATTGAGAAGATACATGAAAATTGTGACACATCCAATGAGAATTAGGACTAGGCCAGAAGCTGAAAGTTCCTACAGCCAACAATCTGTAATACTGATTTATACTTTATACTTCTTCTCCAACCCTTTCCTCAGCAAGCATTGTTTCAAGACCTCAGACAAATTGTCTGATTTGTTAGATTTATATTTCATCAAATCAGCTTCCATATATGGTGCAGATTCCTTGCTACTGGGAGACAATGAAGGGGACTTTGGCACTTTCTGAGTGTTTCATGTACTACACTTTCACTGGTGTTTCTAAAAATAAACTCCAAGAAATCTAAGAAAGAGAAAGCCTTAGTAATGGCGGTCTCTCTCTTTGTTCTAAGTGATTGTCCACAGAAACAATGTTGTATATGGTTTTAATGGTCTCTGTGCACACATTAACCTGTCACATAACTTAAGTATATTACTAAGAAATAGCTATTGATTGCCACGTATTAGGTTTTTATGTGAGAAAATGAAGAGCTTCTACTGCCTGAAGAGGAGAAAGAAAGGGGTGTTTCTGGGCACCAGAACATTGTTAATGCTTAGTAGTAGGAAACTGCTTGTATGGTAAAACTAACTACCCAGAAGGCATACTTTAGGAATTTTTAAGCTCCAATCTATAAATAGGACCCACATTTTTTCCCAAAGGGGTGGTGGTAGTGACTGTCTGTGTGTAAAGAAACAGTGAATGAATACTTAAATACTTAGCAACAAAGAAAATAACTGTGAAGCACTAAAGACAAGGATTATACTAAAGATGACATTCCTGAAGCTTATGTGCCAATCAGAAGGCTGGAAGGACAGCTGCAGAAGGAAGGTAAGCCTAGCTCCCAAGACCATGCCTGGCAGCATGATGGTGTTCATGTGTCTAGTTTGAGAAGGTCTTAACTTAAATAATGAGACACACAGTGTTTCTCTGTGATTCATAAAACAGAAATCATCTCAAGGGCAAGATGAATTCTTCACAAGCATGAATCTGGGATTTAACTGAGTGAGTGCTCTGTACACAAACACAACCAAATCTAACAAGAATACAGCAAAGGCTGGGGAGCTTGATTCTCAAGTGGCACTCCTAGGTACATGGAGGCTGCTTGCCAGTGACAATGTAAAGTCTATTCAAGTGCTAAGGGAACAAGCTGATAAGACACTGGCAAGACACAATCCCCTGCCAACCATGACCAAAGTTTCTATGTAAACAAAAGCAAAGAAAAACTAATTAAGGGAAATTATACCAATAAAAGTGCTTATTGGCATACATGCAGAATAACTCAATATGCTCCAAAATACCCACAGCATGGAACCCAACACACCCCAGGAAGGCAGCCCAGGGCCCCTTAATTGTATTCTTAGAGAAGTATATCTGATGAAGAACAGACTCAGCACTGAGTGACTAATAAGGATGTGGCCTAGATTAGGTCATATTCAAAAATCAGCCTACTGGCCTCCACAGTTGACTGGGTCTGGTTTAATGATGCAAGCTGAATACTCAGGATCCTTGGTTAAGAAGAGACACAAACCCTGGAAATAAGATAACGTGGTGGAAGTTTACTCTTTTCTTGGAGTCCCTGCTACTTCTCTATCTTTGTCTCTATCACTTTTGATTTTAAAAACTTAGGGCTGGCAGTGTGTGTAGCTCAGTAGTATAGTACACGCTCATCATGTGGGAGGCCCTGGGTTTAATCCCCAGCACCAAAAAAAAAAAAAAAAAAAAAAATTAATAGCCCTAGTATCAAATTTCATGCAAGTGAGGTAAGAGCTGTATGAGAAACTGAAATCATCACACAGTTCAGTCACTGCTTTTCTACGTGAACTTAGATGATAACCTCTGGTAATCTGGCTTTTAGTTTCCTCTCTCCAAAAGAGTCCAGGTTTATGCGTCTTTCAGGAGAAGGTTTAGGAGGAACAAAAGTGCATGTGACACTCTCTCGCAGCACAAGGCCCAGGCTGTCATGAAGAGCATTTAAAATGAAGGCTTCTTCAGGGGCATCTTTTCTGAAGCTCTTTACTTTCCCTTCTTGCTCCATGAGTTTGAGTTACCCTGTAGGCCCTCCATCATAGCATTTACCACAATTGCAATTATCTGAGTAATTAGCAACATCTTCTACCTCCACTAAATGTATCTCCATGAGGACAGGACTGTCAGTTCTTTCAATCAATGAACATGACCCCCAACACCGAGATGGTGCAGGCATTCCCGTTGGCTATGTAAATGAACAAGCGGGCACCCTGGAGGCCAGAAGCTTACTATGGGCAAGCAATCAGTTGAACATGTTTTCTCAGTAACACCCACACTTGTATCCTCTCTATCTGCAGATAGGAGCTTTTAGGAGCTCTACTTTCTTCAGAGTAATAGGAGGCAGGGTGAGACAAAAAAGAAATACTTACAGGCGGGGGCTTCTTTCTCATCTCAAAAGTGCGTGTGGCGCCAAAACTGAGTGAAGCGATGACGGGGCATCTCCCTAGTGCGGGTTCATCATCGCTGTGCCAGTCCACACTGTCCTTCTCGTTCCGATAAAGATTGCAGAGTAAGGAGTTGAAGGTGTGGCCAGTGTTCCCCTCAATGCGGTTCTTCAGGGTGCTCAGCACAGGATGCCACTGTAGTCAACAGGTCAAGGACAGTGCAGAGGCAGTTACACAGGCACGAGATGGCAGCCACGTGGAAAGAAGAAAGAAAGGGCAAACAGGTCAAGTTATAAATGGGGGCATGGAATAAGCAAACGGAATGGAGTAAACAGTAAGCAAGAAGAGTTAGCCTAATTTCCTTCCATCATTTTAATTTTGAAGCAAGTTAACCTGTGGAATGTTGTAAAAGTACTAAATTTGGTACAGCAATGTCAGAACCAGGGCCTCTCTACCCACCTCATCTTTCTCGTGTTAAATACATGGCCCTCACCAAAAAGCAAATGTCAACATATTCAGGGCAGTTCCTGTGGTAAGCTATCAGGGGGGCAAGTGAAGCAGAGAAGCTGATGGGCAGCCAAGTAGCACAAACTGAGGAGAGAAAGAACTCCTCACTGGATGTCTCTCTGTTCAATCTATTCTTATTTGATTCTCAAGGGCAGAGTTGCTTTTAAAAAAAGATATTTAATACTTCGAGTGGCTAACTTCCTAAAAACAGAACCTGGAGGGGAAAAAATTCTTTTCTACAGAATAGGAATCATAACATGCCCTGAACACTGTAAAGGCTGTAAACTCCATCAGACTTCATGGGATACCACAACCCTGCCTCCTGTGCCCTGAGTTCACTGAGGTAGTGCGTATTTAGAACTGTCAGGGGCTACACTTTGCACAGGAAGCTCCTATGTGAAGCTTGTCGTGCTGGGGATTGAACCCAGGGCTATGTGCATGCAAGGCACGCACTCTACAAACTGAGCTATATCCCCATCCCCAATAGTATTATTTTTAAAACAATACAAGACTATTCAGTGTTTGCACTATTTTAAACTTGCACTGGAATTTGCACTGTTTTGAATTTTTGCTAGAATTCCGTAACTTCCAGAAATCTCAAGGGCTCTATAGGTACTTTAGGACAGTGTTTTTTAAGCTTTATCCTATCAAAATTATTGAGGACCCCAAAGAACTTTTGTATATATGGATTATTGCTATTGATATTTACCATATTAAAAATTAAGACTGATGATCTGGGAATATGGCTCAGTGGTAGAATGTTTGCCTAGCATGTGTGAGGTGCTGGGTTCAATTCCAAAGAAAGAGAGAGAGAGAAAGAAAGAAAGAAAAAGATTAAATTATTGATTAATTTATTTAAAGTACAATAACAAATCCATTATATGTTAATATAAATATTCTGTTATAAAAATAACTATAATTTGTAATGCAAAAAACTGTTTTACAAATCTCTAAAGTGTCTGACAACAGAAGTAAGATAATTCTTCTTTTATGATTCTGTATTCAGTATGTTAAAATGTTATTTTCATTGAAGTACATGAAAAAAAAAATTAGCTTCACCCAAATATGTAGTTTACAGTTCTTTCAAATAATGTGGCATCTGAAACCATTTTAAACTTTTTGAGTTCTTTTTTGTTGTTGTTGGTTTCGTTTTTGTTTTTTTGGGGGGGCGAGGGGATACCAGGAACTGAAATGACGGGCATTCAACCACTGAGCTACATCCTCAGTCCTATATTTGTATTTTATTTAGAGATAGGGTCTCACTAGTTACTTAGCACCTCACTTTTGCTGAGGCTGGCTTTGAACTTGCGATCCTCCTGCCTCAGCCTACCAAGCCTCTGGGATTACAAGTTTGCACCACCACACCCGGCAAACTTTTTGTATTCTTTTACATTTAAATCTACTGGTCCAGCTTGCACTTTGGATGAAATCTTTAACCCAATATTATTTCATAACATTCCCCAGGATCATATGGAAAATACTAGTTCAACTGAGTTACTATACAGATTTTCTAGACATTGAAACACTTCATTGTACAACAACAAAACTCACATCCATTAATACTATACTGACCTTGTCAGAAAAGTCTAAGTAATAGGAAGAAGTCAGGCTTAAAGTAATGGATACCAGTTTTTCAAAGTTCTAATTCTTGTCCAAGTTCAACTTCTATCATTAGTAATAAATCCTGTTTGTTGTTTTCCTTGAAGTGACACTGACTTCATTCATTTATGAGGAAATAGATACCAAGCACTCAAGTCTGAATAACCAGTCTGTTTCTTATTGTTCTTCTAAATAATAATAGCCCATGAAAAAAGCAGCTAGTTCAGCTTTAAGCTCAAACAAATGCTTTCTGGTTTGTAGCAGGTGCTTTGTGTGTACTTTCAATTTTATCCAACTAGTAGGAAGACATGCACTCAAAAGGCCAAGATTTAAGAAAACTAATAATGTCTACTCTTCATGAAGGGAAATTCTTAAATGAAATCAGCATTTTTTAAACTTTAAACTGGAAGCGCACGGTGGTGAAGAACACAATGACTACCAGTATAGCTAGGTGACAATGCTTACTTAATTCATGCTACAGTGTCACCAATTTTATTCTCTAGCACTTTTGTAACATCAGTGCAAATCAAAACAGTGCAAACACTGAATAGTCTTATATTATTTTAAAAATAATACTATTGGGGCTGGGGATATAGCTCAGTTTGTAGTGTGTGCCTTGCATGCACATAGCCCTGGGTTCAATCCCCAGCACCACAATATTATAATAATAATAATACTATTGAAGATCCCCCACAAAAGGTTTCATGGACTACCTTCCAGAGATCCAAAGCTTATTCCTCAAGAACTGTGACTCTGAAGAACTCCTCAAATGTCTGTGTACATGTTTGGTACTGACAGAACAGGTGTTTGGCAAAGGAAAGCACAACATTATTAAGTATGTCACATGGTTACTGTCAGGTAAAAGTGCCAGGGAAGCATATGTGAGCATCGCTCATTGAAATGGAAACCATGGTTGAAGGTGGGTGTCCTTGTTATAGTTATCAGCATTATATCCTAAGCAGAGCATTTTAAAAAATAAACAGTGACAACAAAGAAAACTTGGATCAATACAACAAAAATGTTATTAAACTAACCTATGTTCAAGAGAACAAATTCCAAAGTGAAATTCCAAAAATAATGTCAGTAATCTGTAATTCCTATTTATTTTACAGCTTTAAACTTATCTTCATGGAGCTAAAGATCAGATACTAGAATAAGAAAACCAAGATATAAAGGAGAAAGGTAGCATTTCTATAATGTGACTGTGAATCTAATTAGCACCTCCCTGATTTACTTGGGGGCTAAGCACTGTGATAACATCAAGTTTGCATTACATTTTGAAGTGGGTATATATTTTTTTCTTGGTTATTTCTGGTAGTTGAAGTAGATAGAAAGGGAGAAAAACGGGGATAATGAACTAGAGGATTAATTTAGACTCTTTAACCAATACTCTATATACAGATCCTTCAGAACTGAATGTCTAAATTAAAATTCAGCGTCATCTCACTGTTCAGTGAAGACATTCTATCCTTAAAAGACATTTGAGAAAAAGAGTATGAGAAAACAAAAATCACAGAGGAAAAAGATTTCAAACAATGTTTTGCAGAGTCCTAGGTACCACGAAGGTGGTCAGAGTCTACAGTAGGAGAAGGGGTAACCAAGATGGTGGCATTCTCAGCCAGTCAGTGCTTGGATCTGGTTTACCTACTGGGTCCACATAAGATTTATTTGGAACAAATCTTATAAAACAAAATTAAAAACATATGACTGAACCTGACTCTTTTCCATTGGATGTTAAGCTTGAGGTAATAATGATTTTTAAATTAAACAAGTACCCCAACATGCATATACACTGTGAATCCTCCTTTTTTTTTAAAAAAAAAAAAAAAACACAGAGAAAGGGGCAACTTCAAAACAGTATATAAATAAACTAAATCTATTAACAAAAAACACAGAAATTCCAGATTAAAGAATTCCAATATGATAATCTTAATACCCAACAAAAGTAGCTTGCTTAAAATAAGTTATGGAACATTATGCAGCTTTTAAACATGGTGAAGAATATTTAATGGCACTAAAGAATGTTAATGATACATAGCTAAATGGAACAGAGTAGACATAATTGATTTTTTTTAATGTATTTTTTTAATATTTATTTTTTTAGGTGTAGATGGACACAACACAATGCCTTTATTTTTATGTGGTGCTGAGGATAGAATCCGGGTCCCACCCATGCTAGGCGAGTGCTCTACCACTGAGCCACAATCCCACCCCAATTGATCTTATTTTGATAGGAAAATTCCTCTACATATCTTTGCCTAAAGTAAAAAAGACTGGAACTAAAACACCAGGTGGGAAAAAAATCATTAAAATTTTAGAACTCTCCTTTATGTTATTTTAAGTTATCTACATTTCGAATAATAAGCACACATTACATTGTTTAAAAAAGATTTGTCATACAAAATTATTTTGAAGGGTTGTCAAAAAAAAAAAAAAAAAAAGGCCCCCAGAGTGAAAGACATAAGAAACTCTATTCAGCAAATCTCATATGACACATTTACTCTGAAATGGTGCTTCTTCATCAGGGCAGTTATGCCTCAGCAGATGTATGGCAAGGTCTGGAGTCACTCTGGTTGTCATGATGGTGTGAGAGGAGCCACTGGTCATGGACACCACTACACATCCTACAATGCTCAAGACAGCCCTGCACCAAAGAATTATCCAGTCCAAAATGTCAGCAGCACTGAGGTTGAAAAACCCTGTTTTAAAGATCAACTAGAGTAAAAAAAGAGCTTCTTCCCGACAGCCTGGTTAATCCCCAACTTCAGCTGTGACTGTTGACAAGAAGGTAATTAATTCTGACAAAAACAAGCATAGTGGTCTATGTTGGACTGGCCTAATTCAAGTCTCTCCATGTTTCCAAATCAACCTCAGTTACAAAGGGTCTCGACACTTTCCTAGGTCACATTCTAAATACAGCACTAGGAACCAAAGCATATCTCTTTTGTAAAAAATATCCCAGACAATGTTTTATCTGTGAACATTTTAGTAAATTGGTGGTTTGTGTTTACATATTACCATAAGTTCCAAAATGTGTCACATTTCTGTGTATCCAAATGCCACAAGCAAAACTCCATTTTCTTCAGTCTCTTTCAATAAAGCATAGCATTATTTGCCAAAGGCAAGATTCCAGGAACTAAACAGGGAGTTATTTCTTGGATCTTAATTCCATCCGCTGGACGAGTTTAATTTATATACTAAAATATCTTTGTCTACTGTCATGGAAATTTTTAAAAACCAAAAAAGCAGCAGAAACAAGCCAAAGTGGTAATAAGTTGGAAGTCTGAGGAAATATAGGCATAGAATGAATACAAAGTTAACAAAAATAAAAAAAGTCAGATTTTTTTTCATAAATAGCAAAGAAGTCTGAGAGATGGAAAAAGACATTCTAACCTCACTGGCTAGGCATAAGGATATAGCCACACAACAAATGTGTAGCAGGGTGTACACAGAAGGGTCACAGCCAGAAAGCCTGGGTAGGGAGGTATCAGAAGAAATAGTTCATGTTCTGAAATCCTGGACTCCAGTTCCAGCTTACTCTAGTTTTCACTCATCCTGAATTCATCTATGGATCAAGGATGACAAGCACAAAGTCTCAATTTTAAACCCAGAGGATTTTATGAACTAGCAATCCTCCTGTACCTTTGCAAGACAGTTTATTGTTACTCTATAGTTCTCAAAACTTACAATAGATAGTCTATAAAATTACACCAAGGACAATATTTCAACATACGTGAGGATTTGGTTCCATAGTGATTCTTGAATAAGTGTACGGAAGTTCTCCATACCATGCTGTAAGTCTTGGTTGTGGATAAGTTATATCTAAGAGAGAAAATACAGGGCTCTTGAGATGGTTTAGTGCTATTCAAGGTGTACTGACTGTGCGTCAACTATAGGCCTTGCAATGTGCAAGTGGTCAGGAGAAACACAGAGGAAGAGAGGGATGGCCTCTGACCCAGGTTCCAGCATCATGGACATGTTAGGCTTTGGTGAGTAGGACGGGTGGGTAGAGCTAGCAAGGAAGACGAGACAGAGAAGACACAATAGCAGAAACAGCCTGAGCAAAGGCTCTGAGATGAGAACTGTGACTTGTTTGTTTCAGTAATGACATAAACAAGAGTCTCAAAAGGCAGGCTATGGAGCCTGGACCCTTGCAAGCAGGAATTTGTGGCACCAGTGTCCATGAGAAAAACAAGGCAAAGCAATCACCCCTGTGTTCAACACTGCACAAGCCCTTTTGATTCCAAATGAAGGAAAAGGGTTCTGATCAACTGTACCATACAGCTGGCATTAGCCAGAAGTTTTTGATGTTTGAGTTTATTTAGAGAGGAAGCTATCTATAGATCTGCTATTTTTCCCACAACTAATATCAATTACAACCACAGTAAGCAGCAGCAGCTCTGGAGACGTAGCTCACCAGTAAAGTGTATGTTCAGCAGGGGCAAAGTTCTGAGTTTAAGCCTCAATGCCAAAACAAACAAACAAGACAGCTAACCTTGGCAAAGGCCTACTTACTATGTACCAGGCATTCTGTTAAGCGTTTATCATGCCTTATCTCATTTAATTAACACAACCACCATATAAGACAGGTATTATTATTATTAGCTCAACTTAAAGATATAAAAACCAAGCATTAGAGAGTTACTTAACTATAATTTGCTTAAAATTAACAATTACTTTGAATGACAGAGCAAGTATGGTATGCAACCAAAGCTGTGCTGTAGGAACTCTTGGGATTTGGGAGAAAGTTGCCCCATAAAAGCTGACTCCTGTTCTGATGTGTGAATAACAAAAATGAAGTCAGGATACATTGCCTTTCTTTACAGAAAATTTAAATTCACACAATGTGCCAGGAAGGAAACACCGAGCTAGAGCACAGACGACCCCCAGTGACCATCTGTGGCATAACAGGCAGCGTTGGCTGTGGCTGCCTACAGAGGAAGGACAGGCTCCAGGTCAGGTAATAAACTCTGCTTCAGCTTCACAAGTTCAGTGAGTGCTGATGCTGAAACCAGAAGAAACTGGACTCTTCTGGTGAAAGTAAAATGAGAATTAAAAGTCAATAAGAGTAAATGGAAAAAAAATGTATGCCAAATAGGATCAGAAAAAAGAAAACTCTGGACGCCTCCATGAAGAAAGAAGGAAGCTAGCATCTGTGGAAGTAACAGAGGGAGAAACCGACATAAAGGGAGTGTGTCAGCAGTGCAGGCAACCCAGCCTCCCCTGGCCCCTTGTGCTCTCACCATGGCCTCCCTGACCTCTGGGCCTTCTCCAGAGTCTCTTCTGCCTGGAGTATTCCTGTCCCCTGTGACTAGCTACTTCCTGCTCCTCCTCAGGGTGTCAGGTCAAATCTCTGTTTAAGACTGGCTGTGGTGAGCAGAGGCAGAGACAGTGGAAAACACTCTGAGGGAGACCAAGGCAGTGCCACTGTCGCCCCGCAGATCTACTCACCCTCTCTGATGCCCATCCTCTGTTTCCAGGGGACGTCCCGGCAAAGCTGTTCCAACATCCAGTCAGCTTCTTTCAAGTCAAGGAAGCCAGGATACAAGCACACCCTTGAGGCAGAAAGAACTGCTATTAGCTAAAGAACATGGAAAAGATGGGTTAGATGTCTAACCCTGAGCAGTGTTCACCTGGATCCTCCCTCCTGTGGGTAGATGAAGTCATTTTTCCCCTCCACAGCAAGCAAAGGCTAATATCACCCAGGTCACAATGCTCCAAATATAAAATAAATTCCTTCCATGTTAAGCCAAATTAAGGGATATATGAGAGCTTCTACAGACTGATTCAAATACAACTCAGAATTTTAGTACTACCAAATAAAAATACCAAGAATTTAAAGGCCAGAAATTATCAGCATGGTTTTTAGCTGTGAAATCTTGGGAAAGTTAGTTAACTCTCCTGAATCTTGGTTTTCTCATTTACAACCCAAAGATCATACTCATCTTTAGTTTAACAACTAGTGGTCTTTTAAGAGACTATGCCAATTACATGGAAAGACAGAGATCATTAATGACTATATCAAAATAAACAGATGCAAATGAGGATTCTTTCTCTCACTGAATGCATGTTTATTTCAACAATGCCAATTTAGCTCAAAATCATTTTGTGTATCTTTCCAAAGAAATGTTCTGAAAGCCCATGGGATAGTCTCCTGAAGAGCCTTGGTGGCAGCCAATCTTCACTCTGAAGGTGCATTCCATTATTCAAAATTCACCTGAAGCCACAACAAATTAACAATAAGCTGTAACCAAAGTAATGCAACTGGTTCTGTGTAGCTGTTAACTTTGCTTAAAAGGGGAGATTCCAAGCAGGGTGATAATGACAACAGTGCCAACGAACTTTTTAGAGACTTCCAAGTCTAGCAGAAGATCCTCTAAGCAACTCACTTAGATGTGTAAGCTCTGCTATATTTGTTTTGAATGTTTCATTAATTTTATAGTGACAAGTAGCGCACTTATGCATTACGGTGAGGTTTTCAAAATGTTTTTAAAATAATAGCTAATGTCTTGTACTTTAACTACTGAAATCCACCCTAATGTAGCAACATAAATGACATGTGATACTATATAATTAGTATTTGTAAGTAATTCACAAAAAATAATACAATAATAATATAATGCAGCACTCACAGCAGAGAAGCCAAGGATAGACTAAACCCAACTCTAAAATGAAGTTACTATGCAGCTGTAAAAGGACTCAATCTCTCGAGGCTTCTGTTCCTCATCTGAGAAGCTGGGGTAGTAATAGTGACTATATCTGACATGGAGGCTATGAAAATATTTTCACACTAGAATATTATATATTACAAGATTCTTATTCCCCAAGAACTTAAAGTGCAGAAATTACAAGTCTGTTTTAACAGATTATAACTTGGTGATAATTATAGTCCCTTTCAAGTGAGGAGTCACTTACCTAGATACACCTGTGGGTGCCAGGCTGATTTCATACACACCCTCCTTGCTAAAGAAACAAAGGAAAGAGAGGTGTTAGCACGAGGCACTGGGGGAAGGGCTGTCCTCTGGAGTCTTAAACTCTGGCTCACTAAAATCACATAACCAGAGAGCACTAGGAGGGAGGCACAACCCCATCTTCCTCTACCACTGAGATAAGCAGCAAGGTGGTGGTACATCATTAACAGCACTGCGAACAGAACACCGACAGGGTCAGGCCATGGAGACAAAAGTGGAACAAAATCAATTCTCATTCTACTCTCTCATATTTCACCCGTAATTTAGCCTGGAATACATTATACAAAAGGTTATCAATAGAGACAAAGAAATGGAGTATCTTCCCTTTGGAGAATTTGGAATAGGGTGTATTTACATCCTGTAAATAACAAGCACATCCTGGGGCTCTGTGCTTCTGTTGCTTTCAAAGACACGTTAATGTGGTTTCTCCTCTGAGTAAATTCCTTTAATGGCTGCCCAAAATTGCCTTCAAGGTCTTCATGATCTGACTTCCTCTCTGAAAGCTCCCACAGATTCATCATCCTCCAGCAACAACTGACCGTTGGAATCTGCAGAACATACATGTGGCTGCATTTCTAAGCCCGTGCATGTTGGAAGGCCTTCCTGCCATCCAGCATCCCTAACCCAATCCATCTTCAGCTTTGGTACCCTGGAGAATTATAATTTACCCTTCAAAAATTTCACTCAGCCATCACCTATAAACAATTCCTGATCTTGAATCCATGCAAATATTGTTATCAATCTCATCCTGTGACTAGTATTAGTACACACATACCTACCTACTGTTCTACCATGTACAAGATTATAATTTGTTTACATGTCTATTCCATTTTCTAGATGACAGTCCCTTAGGAACAAGGAGTGGGATGGTATAGTTCCCTATTGCCTGCACATAGCAGATGGGCAAAAAAGTTTACTGAAATAAATCAAATGTGGAAAAGTATAGAAATGTTGCAGATGCGCAGGGTGTATTAGACTTGGAAAAAACAGCCCAGACTGGACAGGTCCATCAGTCAAGACAACTGTGTCAGATCCTTCTTACAGAGAATATGCAAAGGGTCAGGTTTCAATATCACCTTCTGTTATAGGAATTAGTAGTTCATGATCTCTGATCTCTTACAGACCCTTTAAGCCAAAAATAAAGAAATTACCTATACAGTCTATACAATAATGCCACATTTCTGTAAATTATCTACATAATCTCCTGGTGTGTGAGCATGAATACAAGTTTTAATATGATATATTTTGGCTTATATTTAGAAACTGGCTCACCCTTAATATGGAACACACTTCTGATTATTAAAAATATAAAATTTTGCAAAGTTAACTTTAGATAACAAGAATTAACAAACCCTAGAGCAAACAGGAATGGATTTTGTCATCCTTCTCTTGACTTACAAACTGACAATTACCTATTTTTTTTTTCAGCCTCAATGTCCCATTTGGAATGGGTTTTGCTTATTCCCTTTATCATCAATGAAGGAAGTGCTATACTAATTTTTTTTTTAAATCAAAGACCATTAGAGCTAGATTAAGCCTTGAGTGATGCAATCCAAATTCTTAATTTTACAGATAAGGAAACTAAAATCCAGAGAGATGGGAAGAACTTAACTAAGGATTAGTTATAAAGTTAACTAGTGACAAATGAAGACTAGATATTTTCCTTGAAGTATGTTGACATTTGTGTTGGTTTCAAATTCTTCTATGTTATGTTATGTTGTTTGGCTTGTATGTTATGTTACTTGGCTATTTCAGTTTGGCTTGTATACAAGCCAAATAATATAACATACAAGCATAAATAGCCAAATAACATAACATACAAGCCAAACTGAAATAGCCAAATAACATAACAGATGGCTCACGGGTAAGAACACACCTAAAGCTAATTTGCTAAAATAAAAGGATAGATTTTTTTAATTTTTTTTTTTTTTTAGTTGGACACAATATCTTTATTTTGTTTATTTTTATGTGGTGCTGAGGATTGACCCAGGGCCTCGCACTTGCTAGGCAAGCGCTCTACGGCTGAGCCACAACCCCAGCCCAGGATAGGTTTTATTGACAATTTATTTATATCAGATGGAAACTGGGAACCAGGAGAGAAGGCAAAGCATCTCTCACCAATTTTGGATAAGAACCATTTTTGACACAGATCAATACAAGAGGAATATTTAGTATCATTTAAATTGCTGTGAAATAATCATGTGGTTTTAATAAATGGGCTGTAAGGTCATTTGGACTGCCGGCAGCTCTCATGAGCACAACTAGTAAAATGGTACTTTCAAGACTTCTCAAAAAGCCATGGTCAGATGACTCAGAAAAAATTCCCCTCTGTCTTTAGCAAGAGATGTCTTAGCTTACTGTCTGCAGATATCAGTGAAATATAGCCAGGAAATCTATACCAGAATCAAAATTTAATGTACTGAGGTCTTGCTGCATTTTCCATATGATCAGCAGATTCAGAAAGTTCTCCCAAAAGATCAAGTTCAAAGACATCTGAGATGGACACATTCCAACCTAAAATTAAGACACTTATTGGGCCATTCTCATCCAGCTAGAAAATTCAGAGTGAGGGAAAGATCCTGGGTTCTCCCTTTCACTGTGGGCAACAATTACAGAAAGGCAGCAAGTTACTTACTCAATCACTCGTGGTTCTGGGGCTCTACGTACTACCTGCAAGGAAACAGGCAGATTTTAATTCTTGAGTGATTCCTAATCCTCAAGGAGACTCATTCACCACATCTTCTCATTTCTGGTCAAAATAAATCAGGTTTATAACTATACCTTTTTTATTCCCACCTCTCACTATCCCATCAGAGACCCTCAATTCCACTCTTCAAAGAAGAGCATTTACTAGCAGACAGAAAAATACAATTAGAATTAATCAATTTTCCCACTGGCCAGGAAAAATCTCCTTTATGTAAAGAAGGAAAAACCTTCTTTACATAAAGGAGATTTAAAAAAAAACAGAAGACATCATATAAAATAAGGACATTTGGTAACTATTTTTGCAATAATTACTCTAGCAAGATGCCTGATTTTTAACTCCTTTTCCCCCCATATTATTAAAAAGTGAGAATTGGGATATAGATCACTTGCCTAACATGTGCAAGGTCCTGCATTCAATCCCCAGCACAGCAAAAAAGAAAAAAATAAATAAAAGAAACATTAAAAAGTGAACCTACTCTTTTTTCAGAAGAGACTCAAGCGTTTTGCTACAATAAATGAAATTTCAATTCAATTCCAACGACATCTGCTGTAGTATCACTAGAGACAGCATGGTTTAGAATTGTGAGAACTCATATTACCCACGCAAGCCCGAATCATGGCATAAGTTCACCCATCTACTAATGGAAGAGTCTCCCTGCCAAAAAAAAAAAAAGGGGGGGGAGATAACATATGACCATAAACTGGGGCAGAATACAAATAATCCTCAGACATATGAGGGAACTGAAATATTTCAAATTCCTTAATTATTATAGAATTTTTGCTCTGCTCTTCATTAGTAAATTTATTCAGTCACTATCTGAGTCCCTGCTATGTTTGTTACTGTTGAAGGAGAAATAAGACTTTACCTGCTGAGGTTCTCTAAACACAAACTCTCTGTCAGACAGATGAGGCTCCTTGTTCCTCCAGGTCTGACTAGAAGTCTGATGGAGATGGCTCCTAGCAGTGGTAGCTGAAACAGGAGAAGGATCACCTTAAGCCAAGGAAAAGTCCATTCCCATAAACTTCTGCTGGGTAAGGACCAATAAAACCCACTTGGAGATGATATCTATGACATCAAAAATTAACTGGTAAAGTCAATAGAAGACCTTGCACACTGTGAAGGGTTTGAGGGTATTGACTAAATATGAGGAACACTAAAGACTGACCTTTAGCTCATCATACACAAAATCAGACAAAATGCCAGCTATGTTTTAAACAATTCCTTAACATCAACTGAAATGGGAGTTTATTATAAGCCAAAAGGATATATAAAAAAAGAGGATGATAGCTGTTCACATCCATGAACACCCACCCCCCCCAAGTCCTACAGGTTCTTGCCTGGCTTCGCAGTAGCCTGGCTCTGGGCAGGGGCAGCCCAGGCTCCCTGCACTCGGGCTCGCCTTCTTTTGTCTTCCATGTTGACCAAAAAGGTTTCTGCTCTGAGCTTTCAGATGATTTCATTCCTGATACAAACCACACAAAGATAGCTGTTTAAAAAAAAAAAAAAAAGCACTTTTAGTTAGGATTGTGAAAGCTTGTCCTATTAAGAGGTAATTATAATCCTCTCAGGCAAAAGAGATGGCTCAACAACAATCAGAGCTTCTACATAAATCCATTTCTGTCATCACAACATCTCAACCAAGGAGCCTACTAAGTCACTTGGGACTGCTGGCTTATCCTTTGGAAGCTCATCATAGTACTTTTACTTCTTTCACAAGGGCATATTAAGAAATTCTAAAACCAAGAACTATCATAAATTACATAAGGAAGCTGTAATACTCCCATTGTCCCCTATATGGACGTTGAGAAATAGGCTAAGATTCAGTTTCCAAGTACATTTCCATATTCCATTATCAAGCATCCCTAGCAGCTTATTAAAAGCATCCATGGGCCAGACACAGTGGAGCATGCCTGTAATCCCTGTGGCTAGGGAGTTTGGGGCATAAGGATCACAAGTTCAAAGCTAGCCTCAGCAACTTAATGAGGCCCCGAGCAATTTAGCAAGACCAAGTCTCAAAATTAAAAAAGGCTGGGGATGTGGCTCAGCATTTAAGTGCCCCTGGGTTCAATCTCTGGTACCAAAAACAAAAACAAAACAAAAAACACCCATGGCAAATGAACCTGGAGGACTTCCTGCTATGTGAATAAGACAGGCATAGAAAGACAAATACTGGTGTAGAATCTAAAACTGTCAAACTCATAAAAGTAAAGAGTAGATGGTGATTATTAGTGGCTAGGGGACAGGGACAGAAGGGGGAATGAAAGACAATGGTCAAAGGGTACAATGTTTCAGTTAGACAAGAGGAGTGTTAGTAATCTAATACATGAAATGGTGACTGTATATTTCAAAATTGCTAAGAATCAATTTTAAATGTTTTTACCACAAAAATGATAAGTATGTTAGGTGATAAATTTATTAGCTTGACTTAATCATTCTATAATGTAAACATATATTGAAACATCAATATGTACCCGATATACAATTATCATTAGTCAGTTAAAAATAAAATTTAAAAAGAAAATCAGGGCACAATGGTATGCACGTGTAATCCCAGTTACTCAAGAGGCTGAAACAGGAAGATAGCAGTTCAAGGCCAGTCTGGGCAACTCAGAAAGACTCTGTCTTAAAGGTGGAAAGTGGGTGCTGGAGATGTGGTGGAGCACCACTGGGTTCAATCTCCAGTATGGCCAGGTGTGGTGGAACACGCCCATAATCCCAGCAGCTTGGGAGGCTGAGGCAAGAGGATCACAAGCTCAAAGCCAGCCTCAGCAACTTAGTGAGGCCCTAAGCAACTTAGGGAAACCCTATATCTAAAATATAAAAAGGGGCTGGGGATGTAACTCAGTGGTTAAGCGCCCCTGGGTTCAATCCCTGGTACCAAAAAAAAAAAAAATCTCCAGTATATTAAAAAAAATTAAAATATCTATGGCCTGCCTCCAGAAAAATCTGATTTAGGATAGATAAAGGTGTTATTCTTTATTATAAAAACACTGTAGGGCTGCGGTTGTGGCTCAGCAGTAGAGCACTCGCCTAGCACATGCAAGGCCCTGGGTTCGATCCTCAGCACCACATAAAAATAAATAAATAAAATAAAGGTATTATGTCCAACTACAACTAAAAATAAAAAATAAAAACACTGCAGATAATGTGCCAGTATGTATGTACAGTTGAGGAAATTAATAGTGGGTATATTAATATTAAAATTTAAATAAGTTCCAGTATTTAATTGAAAAAAATCCACCTCATAACAGCCAGTAACACTGTCTTGATTTTTTTGTCAATAAAAGCTTAACCCATTGTACAGAAGTATTCACAGCTACAAAAAACGAAAACAAAGGAGGTCAGGCCACATGTTCTGAATCTATAACCCGCTTCTTTACGGGTCTTAAAAAGGCTCACATCTCAAGTTCTGTAAATAAAGTAACAAGTTCATTTTATACCTTATTTAGCTTACAGATTCCCAGGTCCCATGCCCCAAACGTTCAGTTCAATAGAGCTGAGCTGGGCCCAGGAATCTTACGTTTAACAATTTATCCTAGATGATAAAAATTACTTCCTTTAATAAGTGGGGAGATGATAGGGGTTGCCATTTGCCTATAGGAGTACATGACATAATTAAAACCAGTTCGCTAGTCCCACGAGATGCGTTTCTCTGTTTGGCATTTTCTCTGAATTAAGGCCTTAAAATCTTAACACAACAACTAGCTGTCATCCCCAAAGGGGCCATGGCCTGCTCACCCGCACACTCCGAGCACAGGGAAGCATGTGATTTGTCAGGGGACAACTGCTGAAAAATCATATTCCAGATCCCCAACCCCACAGTCACTGCACTGTGGAGTCCCAAATCTGCCTGTTAGCCTCCAGCCCGGGATTCCTGTGCAGAGAAAGCTCAAGGCTCCTACTGCAGGCACTCCGGGGCCTGCCAGGACTCGCTCCAACCACATCTGTCAGTTCCCAGCGGCATAACCTGTGACAGATGACTGCCCCTTTCTGAGCCCGCTTCTTCCTCAATATACAGAGAAATCAACACCCCACCCCCTTACGTTGGGGTGCGGATTAAGCGAACCTTGTCCTGGATTAGGGCTGGCTCCTTTCCCTATCTAGACCCTTCTCCTTAAGGAGGCCCAGGATGTGGTCCCAGCGGCCGCCCAGTAACGGACCTCAGGGGCGGCCCTCACACCCCCAGCCCGAGACCCCCAGCGGAAAGCTCGGAGAGCGCACCTGAGGGCGGAGCGCGGCTCGGAGATCCAAAGTCGCTCCGCCTAAAAGCAGCGCCCGGGGGCCTGACCCTCCGCAGCCTGTGGTCCGGCGGGGAACCTTAAGAGTGAAGCACCAACTCGGGCATCTACCAACCACAGGACGCGGCGTCATGCACTTCCTTCAGACGTCACGGGCCAACGCGGCCGCTTCCGGTGCCCGGCTCGGAATCCGGGTAGCTCCACGTGCCCTGCGCCTGGAGGGCCGAGGCGCAGAAGAAGCTGAACCGGGTTGAAGCTGAGGGCGGGGATTGAAGGTGCTTGGGTGCGAGAGGCCGGGGTCTGGCGAGGGAGGAAGTGAAGACACGCCTCCTAAGCCCAGGTCCTGGGGACGTGAACTCCTCGAAACTGGAGATGCGGAAACAGCGACCGTGTCCCAGCGCAGCCTTTGGGAGAGCGAGGGATTTGGAGTACCAGGTCATAGTGCGCCCAACCCACGGATCTGTGTTTTGTCCTGAAACAGTGAAAGCCTAAGATGCGCGTCCTTTATGTTCACATTGCAGCCTGGACTTGCCTGGATCGTAGCACTGACGACTGGACCTGGGACCACGCCTTGTTGGTCTCTGCTCTACAGCGTTAAGCAGGGTTTGCCCGAGTGAACAGACCTAAATTCCAGTCCAAATGCCACCGCTTAGTAGGTGTATATCACCTGGGGCTGATACTCTACTTCTTTTTCTAAATGGGCATGGTTACTGTTGGGAGAATTAAATGAAGTGATGTTTTTAAAGACTTTAGTACAGTGCCCGGAAAACAACAGAAATTCAATAAATCTAAAAAGTGTTAAAGAAGGGTGTCTTCTCTTCACTCCATCTGCGCTCTTGCCTCTTAAAAGTGGCTGTGTTAAGCCGTGCATCTTAAGATGGGAAAGCAGTAAATATAGCACTGAATTTAAGTTAGCTATCGGAACGTGGTCGTTCAGATACCTGATACTAGATAGTGGTTACCTGCAGGAAGCTCAGTGTACCCTATAATTGTACCCATATTGTTGCTACTGTCAAGTCCAATTTTCACAGCATCCATTTCTCTTTGTTATGCTTTCTGACATTGAAGGGAAAATGATTTATCTTAGAACTGAAAGGAGAGGGAGGCCTGACAGTATTTTTCATCTTTTCCCCTCTATCAACTAGTAATTTGCCAATGTCTACTGGCTCAGGAACCTTGGCTATAGCTCCCAAAGGATATTATTTTGTTCTTTTCGATGATTATAGTTTGGGAACAGGAAGAAGTCTGGATTGAGGAGTCCCTACAAGTAATCATTAACACTTGTTCAGCCTCCAAGTTGAATGTTTTTCAAAAATCAATCCATGGCCTGTTTGCATCTGAAATCAATGCATTAAAAAAATCACATGCATGTATTATTAGCTATGCACAAGATGGTTCTGATGCACAGAAAGTTAGAAAACGTCTGGGACACTTGTAGCATTAGAAATCAGTCCAGTTTGTTTGGGACTAAGGGGTTTCTCAGGATACAGGACTTTAAGTGCTAATTACTGGACAGTCCTGAGCAAACAGATGATTGGTCATCCCAGATACAGGTAAGTATATAGTATTAGGAAGATGGTCTTTCTGGTCTGGATGTCCTCGTTTTGGTCTCCTTTTCCTCATTTCTATTTGCAGTACTTGTGTTTTCATCATGGGATGGTGGTAGAGACCATCAGAGAGGAATGAAGACCAGATGTACTATGGATGAACCCACTGATCCTCAGCTTGAAACCCACTCCTCATTGCCTGGATCAGAACACTAGAATGTTTCTCCCTTGTCATTTGGCCCAATGGGCAGTAAGCTTCACCAACAGAGGATACAGGAAGAACACTGAAATAAGAAGGGACTCTTGTTCCTATTTCTACTGTGCTCCTCTCAGCTGAGATCTTCAGTGCACAGTGGCCAGCAGTATGTGATATCACCCTTGAACTCATTTACAATGTTAATTCAGTTTATGGTCTTGCAAGTTTCTTTTGTGAAAGTTAAGGCATCAGTTGGGAAGGAATGGAACCTCCAAACTTGAAGTAAGGACTCTGCTTGGACACAGATAATTGACAGTCTTGAACATCCAATTCACCTGATTCTTTGTTGACTGTGGAAAGTAGCTTTATTACTATGACAGAGGAGACTACTCATTCTTTGCTTGAAAATGCTATGAAACCCTTACCTTGGCCAAATAATTGGAAAAGGGAGGTTCCTTCTCCACAAGACTCACCACAACCCATTGTCCCTCTTTCTGTCCCATTGCCCCTAGTCCCATATCTAGATTCAAATGTCAGTGCAGTAGTTGGGCCTTTACACACTATCATACAGGAGAGAATAGTTTGCACTCCAAAAGAATTAGAAGATTTTGCTAATATGTATTAGCAGAAACCTGGGAAACACATGTGGAAGTAGATTCTAAGTGTTCTAATCTAAGGAAAGGAGTATGCAATATTAGATCAAGCCTAATTAATTCATGTGGACACGCTTACAAGAGATGGACTTGCAGACTTACTGTGTCGACTCATGCATCTGGAGGTGACTCTTAGCAACTTGTTGGTTGGATTTACTGAAACTTTAACTCAATGGTGGTCTATAGTTAATACTATTGAGATGCTAAAGCATGATGTGGAAGAGGAAGCCCAAAGACAAGAGGGAGAATTGTTGGACTAGATTTATCATTTATGACCTTGACTTGTTCCTGAACATAAAAGCTATGTCCCTCAAGAAGGCCCAGAAGATACTCCTTTCTCTAAGTATTGACATCTCCCTGTGGGCACATTTACAATGTTAGTTCAGCTTGTGTTCTTGCAAGTTTCTCCTGTGAATGTTAAGGCATCTGTTGGGAAGGAATAGTATTCACTATAAAGTATTTCTCAATATCCTGCAGTATCCTGCAGAGCTCTGTATGTGCTCTCTCCTTTGTAGGCGAGGTATGACCATATGGATGCCACCACTGTGTTGGGCTCCATGATTTTTTGTGAAGGTGATGACGCCAAGTGGCAGCACGTAGTTGGCAAGGGTGGGCACATCAACTCCATAGAGCAGTAGGGATATTTCAGTAATTTTGAAAACAAACCTGGCCTATAGGGATCTTTAGAAGTTGCCCTTATATCTCTAGGTGTGAAATAGATAAGCCCCCTATTAAATTATAGATCTATCTAATACAAAAAAAAAAAAAACAGAAACCTCAGTTTAGTAGCCAAAAACTAGACCCGAATTCCCAAAGTGGACAGACGTTGTCTGCCACCTAGTTTCCAGACCTAAGTTATAGCACAGGCTGAAATCTCTTAATTGAAGAGGAGGCCAGGTCTGCTCAAGGGAGGATATCTCACCACTGACACAAGTATATAGTTTAAAATTTCCTCCAACTCTTCATTTTTTACTAGAATGACTACATGATGAGGAAGTATAAATACCCAGACCTTTTAGGCGTCACTAGACTCTGGCTCAGAACTAAGGCTAATCCTCAGGAACCTAAACTACCACTGTGGAGCATCTGCAAAATCGAGGACTTACACTGGTCAGGTGAGAGATAGAATCATAGCTCAAGGTTGAGTGGCAGTTGTCTCATGGTTATAGGCACAGTTCCTGACCACATAACTGGATTAGACATATTTTTCAATGTGCAGAAAACCCATATTGACTCTGGCCTATAGACTGACGGCAAGTTGGTAGGAAAGGCTAAGTGGAAATCCTGGAACTTCCCCTTGCTACTAAGATGGTAAACAGCATCAATTCCACATCCCCAGGGGGAATTGTGGAAGTTAATGCCATAGCCAAAAACTTGGAAAATTGGATGATAATACCTATCACAGTTCCATCTGATTCATTGTTGACCTGTGAAGAAGTCAAATGGATTTCGGAGAATAACTGTGGATTATTGTAAATTCATTCAGGTAGTGATGCCAAAGCAGCTGCTGTCCCAGATATACTACTTTTACTGAACCAGTTAACATGACCCTTTGCTTTTGGTATGCTGCTATTGACCTGGATAATGCCTTTTCCTCCATATCAGCTTGCAAGGAACATCTGTCTTTACTTGGCAGGGCCAACAGTACACTCTTATAAGTCTTGCCTCAGGGGTAGCTCAGTCCTCCTACTGAATGTGATAATAATAGTCCACACATCATCCTGAAGAACATATCACAGGTCTACTATAATGATGACAATATGCAGATTGGATGTGATGAGAAGGTAGAAAGTATTTAAGATACTTTAGTAAGACATGTGTGAACTACACATGTCTGGGAGATAAACTCCACAAAAATTCAGGGGTCCCCAACATCAATGACGTTTGTGGGGCATGTTGAGATATTCACTCCAAGGTGAAAGACAAAAGGTGCATTGCTTTTGGCGGAGCAAGTTATACTACATTTGAATATGCAACTATAAGGCTGCTGATAAGGAGTGTGGGCCAGGTCAACAGAAGACTGTGCAGTGAGTTGAGGTTGTCATGTAAGCTGCTCTAACACTTGAACCTTATGATCCAGGAGATGCAATAATACTTAACACTCACTTAGCGTAAGTAATACTTGTGTCTGTTGTCAGTAGGGACACTGTATGAAGCCACTGCCGAGCACTAATAGGAGAATCACAACTCAGAACTCTAGGATTTTAAAGCAAATCGTTGACCTTCTTCATTGATAATTATTCTCCTTTAGATAAATAGCTTCTAGCTTGCAACTGCAACTTGGTAGAGACTGAAAACCTAACATGGGGACATTAGGTGACTGTTGGTGTTCTGGGCTTCACATCAAGGACTGAGGGCTCTCTGACTCACCAGGCTTTAAAGTGGGCCATACATAGCAGCAAGATGGAAATGGTATATAAGAGATTGGACTTACACGGGTCTGGAGGTAGGAGTAAATTGCATGAGCAGGTAGTGCACACCTTCAATACCAACTTCTGCTGCACGCCTCCACTCCCTAAACCCATGTCTGTAGCCTCTGGCATTCCTGACAACTAGTAGACTCAGTAGTGCTTCCAGATGGCCTGCTTTTACTGGGGAGTTTACATGATATGCTGGTGCCACCCCAATGTGGACTACTGCAGCACTATAGCCCCACTCAGGCGTGACCTCAAAGGACAGAGATGAAGGAAAAGCTTCCCAGTGGTAGAACCTCAAGCAGTACATTTGGTTGTCCACTTTGTCTTTAGCAAGAAATGATCAGAAGTACAGCCTATACTGATTCATGAGGAGTCCTGAGTTGGCTGGATGGTTGGATACGTGAAAGGATCAGCAATTGGAAGACTTGTGACAAGGAAGTCTGGGGAAGATAAAGTAGGTGGACGATACTGGGAAGACATTTGTGGCCCACTTGAATGCTGATCGAAAGCATCTCCTGTAAAGAATTGTTTTACTAGTCGGGTGGATAAAACAGCACCCTCTATTAGAGCCAGATAATCTCTTTTCAGGACTTATTCAACAGGTCCATGCAAAGTAGCTACGGTGGCAGGAGTGGGGGACGTGCATGGGCTCATCATGGATTACCCCTCACCAATGCTGAGCTGGGTGATGCTACTGCTCTGAACCTAATCTGCAAATGTTAAGAATACTGAGCCTACCATCTGTCACTAATTCCTCAGGTGACCACCCAGCCACTTGGTGGCATATTGATTACATTGTACCCTTTTCATCATGGAGAGGGTAGAGATTTATTCTCACTGGAATATACACATATTCCAGATATGGACTTTTTTTACCTTCTTTGCCTACACTGCTTTGGCCAGCACCATCATCTATGGCCTAACCGAATGTCTTATTCACCCTCATGGTATAACCCATAGCATTGCTCCTGGTCAAGGAACTAATTTTTCAGAAAAGGAAGTACATCAGTGGGTTTATGCCCAAGAAATGAGCTTCCTGGAAACAGCAGGGCTTCTTGAAAGCCAGAATGACTGACTGAAAAGTCAATTGTGGCCCCAGTTGGGAGACAACCCCCTGAAAGGGTGGAGTTCTGAATTATTGGATGCAATATATGCCTTGAATCACAGACACGATGTGGTAATCTCAGAACACATGACTCTGAGAAGCAAAGGCTGGAAATGAGAGCAACTTCTCTCATTAATACATAGTAACCCACTTGTTTCCTGACCTACAAAATTTGAGCACTACTAGTTTGGGGGACTGAATTCTAAGGATGGGATTGTTTCTAGTGGGGATAAAACAATGGTTCCACTTAATTGGGATATGAAACTGGCCACTCTGGATTCCTTATGACACTGAACCAAAAGGCAATGTCCTGTTGGCTGAGTGATTGATTCTAGTCACCCAGCAAATGTTGTGTTGCTGCTTCATAAAGGGGCCAAGGACTGTGTTTAGAACCAAGAGGATTTTCTGGGTTGCCTCTTAGTGCTTCATGTTCATAATATTAACAGAAAACAGCAACAGCAGCAACACAGAACGATTCATAACTTGGGTCCTTAGGAATAAGGATTTGGGTCCTCCACCAGGAAAAGGAACCAATTATCTGAGATTCTAGCTAAAAGCAAGAGAAATATGGAAGGAGTAGTAAAAGAAGCAACCATAGATATCAACTATGGCTTCATAACCAAAGACTGATGAGCTTCATGTGTTTTTCTCCTTCCTTGTTATATGCACATGTTAATTTTTTATATGATAACCACTCTCTTCCCTCCATTCCAATATTTACACACACACACACACACACACACACACACACACACTGCTGGAAATTACTTTTACAATTTGATTTTTAGGTTAACAGAATATTCAATGGGATCATGACTGGATTTGAGGAATAGTAAACATAGGCAGCAGTGGGTAGAGTTTTGAAATTTCAGAACTTCATCACTTAATGAAGGATATATCATATCTTTATAGGTGGAAATGGAGCCATTCAAATGTGTGCAGAGAGGGCATATGGCAACTGAGTAGTGGAAGGAGTGGGCTGTGTGAGTTCTCAATCCCTTTGGCTCTTTTCAAACCCACCCTGCTCTGCCCTGCTTGGGATACTAGGACATTCCTCCTTTGCCACCTCACCCCTATTAAGCTTCAGCAGTTGAGGGCCCTGAAGAAGGAAGGGGATCTTCTTCCTAGTTCCCTGGCTCTTCTGTACTGGGTCAAATAGTGTGCAAATCCAGAATCTGTGAATGTGACCTTATCTTGAAATAGGGACTTTGCAGGTGTACTCAAGTTAAGGAGGTCATACTGAGTTAAGGTGAGTCCTAATCCAATGACAGCAGTCTTCAGATTAGGAGAGAGGAACGGAGTCACAGGAGAGGAAGTCACGTGAAGGTGGAGGCAGAGGCTGGAGTGATGCTGTCGAGCCCAGCAACACGTAGGGCCCCAGAAGCTGGACAGGGCAGAGACTCCTTCCTAGATCCTTTAGAGGAAGCACGTTCCTGGGACACCTTGATTTTGGGCTACTGGCATCTAGAGAACAAATTTCTGTTCTTTCGGGCCACCCCATTCGTGTCCATTTGTCACAGCATCGCTAGGACAATGACGCATCCTACCAGATGGCTCTGCAGTACACAGGGCTGGCAGTGCTTGGCACCTCCCCGAGCAGCACGGGAATTCCCTCGGCACAGCACCTGGCAGACTTCACCATCCAGCTGGCCGTACTGTGTCCTGTGTGTCCTGGATTTGTTCCTTCCCCGGTGCTCCGCCTCAACCCAGAGATGGGTACTGCTGCTCCTTGCATGTACTGTGCTTGGTTTTCTCAAAGTTCTCCTTTTCCCTTGTAGGTTATCTCATATTATGGATAATTTTTTAATTGATTTTTTTCCTGTCCAAACTACTACATAGCTTTTGTCTCCTGAGTCCTGACTGACAACTGTCACTGTGGTATCAGAGGCTGGGAGCAGTGGCCAGCCCATGGATGGCCTCTGTAAGTAGTTGATTCGTGTCTGATTTGGGCCCTCACCCTCCCTGGCTCTTCACTATTGCGTTGCTTCCTCGTGTTTCTGCTGAGACCAACCCTCTTAAAGGAGATTTTGCTGGTTGCCTTGTCTGTATGCTGAAGCCAGTATTTCTCAGCATGTGGTTGGAAAACCATTGGCATTAAGATCACTAGGAGATGTGGTTAAAATGCATATTCCGGGCCCCCATCAGCATTCTAGTTGGTAGGTCTGGGGCAGCGCCCTGCGATCTGCATTTTAACAATGCCTTGCTTTATTCCCCAAGTACCTGCAGAATGCTCTTGCCTTTTCTAGCTGCCTGCTTTGGGAGGGTGATCATTCTCCATTCTCTCATCATCTGGATGCCAAACCTATGCTTTCAGGGCTGGTAGCTCTCAGAAATGATTCTGAGTTAGCTATACACCGCAGCATATTTTCGCTTGCTGATTTTCACACCAGAGTCTTGCCAAACACTCCCTGTCTCAATCATACGTAGCTTGTGGAGCACTGCTGCTGTATTCCTGAGAAAATCTGATCCAAAGAAAATAATGGCACATCATGCTAATCGCTCTCAGTGAAGATGTTGCATTGAGAAATCCCCAGCCCATCTCTCGCTGCCAGAGACTTAGCAATTTCCAGCTTGAGGGAGGTGGGTGGGAAGGGAACCTGCCAATTCTGTGGCATGTTTGCCATGAGGTTTCCAGTCTTTGCCAACTCTAGACAACCTTGAGGGTTTGAGGGCGCTTCCCCAGACCTGACAAGAACTCCCCATGGACAATGGCCAAGGCGATGGTAGATGCTGCAGGAGAGAGAAATCTCCTTCCAATGAGCCACAGGGTAAATTGTGAGCAGCAATTAGTGAACAATATTGTTGGATGTGAAATTGTGGATAGCAGACAAGAAACCAGAGTACAGGAAGATTACAAGAGGTGACAGTAGCTAGTGAAGCCTTTATGAAATAGGTTTTAACATATGTAGTATTCAGAGAGCTCGAGGACTCTTAGTCACATTACTCCTAAAAAAGAGTAGGCTGCACTTACACATTCTTATTTCTAAATAACCGTGAACAATAATGGTAGTTGACGTTTTTGAGGACCAAGTGTTGCTGTGATTGTGTACATGTGTGCATGTCGTTTTCTAAACAATCTGATATCACAGGCATTATTAGTCCCATTTTACAGAGAATGAACCATGATGCCACATGATGTCACTATGCTACTTCTCTGAAAATATATGGTAGAATGAAAATCAAATTAGGAGAGAAGACAATTTCTTAAGTGGCATATTGAGCCATTTCCTGGGACCTCAGCTGGTATCTTTTAGTGACTTCAAAAGTGAAGACACCCTGTGTTACAATCCATTTTTATGGTTTTGTTTTCTTGGAGTGCTGAGTTTGGAACCCATGGCTTGTGCATGCTAGGGAAGCACACTATCACAGAGTCACACCCCCCAGCTCATAAATCTTTCTTGATCACTTTACCTAGATGGCTTAGCAGATTCTTCTTTGGAAACACTGAATTCTCAAAATCACAAAAGGTGCATTTCAAGAATACATAGGAGGGCTGGGGCTAGCTCAGTGGCAGAGCACTTGCCCAGCATACATGAGGCACTGGTTTCCATCCTCAGCACCACATAAAAATAAACAAATAAAATAAGGACATTCTGTCCATCTACAACTACAAAAATTAAAAAAAAGGGTACATAGGAATTGTGTTTCAGACAAACCTTGGTTCAAATCTTGGTCTCTCTACTTCCATGTAGGTAACTTCAGATAAGTTACTCAAGCCCTTTGTGCCTTAGTTCTCCTCATTTGCTGGACTGTGTGAAGATTCACTCGTACATGCAATGATTTACTCATTAAATCAGTAAGTACTGGTATTGATTGAAGCCAGCGCTGTTAGATGCTGGGGACAGAGCAGCAATCACCATGGACTTCATTCCTGCTCCCACAGAAGTTGCAGTCTAGCAAGGGAGGTGGATGTTTGTTGTGATTGCAGGAAACTCCAGCATGGGGGACATAACCCAGTGGGTGGGATGTAACCCAGGGGGTTGTCAACTACCATTATTGTTTACTGTTATTTAGAAATAAGAATGTGTAAATGCAGCCTACTCTTTTTTAGGAGTAATGTGACTGAGAGTCCTTGAACTACCTGAATACTACATATGTTCTGCTGACCTCAGTCAGGTTCAGCTGGTAGGTCAGCAGTGGGGGGCTGGCTGGTCTAGACTGCTCTTGACTATCATGGGGAGACCAGCACTCCACCAGGGTGATTTTCTGCTCAGGAGGGGATAAGCCACTTGAGAAAATTAAAATCTGAAATAGGGAAGAATTAAGATCCAGAGCCAGAAAATAGGTCTTAAGTGAGTGCCTGATAAAGTCTCCAGACCTGGTAGGAGATGGAACTGAACAGCTAGAAAATGGCTGCAGTTCTTTATTGAAGGGAAGTACATCAAAGGCAGGGATAAGGTTTCAGTAGGTGGAATCCTGCTTCACAGTGTCTTGCAGTCAACAATTGATTGGCATCTTGTCAAGCCACACCCATCTCTGAGAGGCTGTGTGTCTATGTGCCTTCAGCAGGTCCCCCCACCTCCGGTGCTGTGCGGAACCTGGCAGAGCTGGGTAGGAATGCACGTGTACCTGGGGAATCTCAGCAGCAGGAGTGCCGCTGGGAGACCCCAGATACCATTTCATGGCTTCAATGCCAAGTTGGTTCCTGCACAGTTCACGGATAGCTTCCAACACTTGACTCCATGTTCTAATAATGGAGGCAGGAAGAGAAGGAGGTGGGAAAGGGGGCTGTTTGTACAAACACGCAAGAACTCTTAAGGCCCCAGAGTGGAAGTGGCACAGAATCACTTCCACTCCCCACGATGGCCTGAGCAAGCCAGCCAGGTTCCAGAGTAGGGAACTAGGCTTCCCTTCTTGACTGGAGTGGCTGCAGAGTCACATGACAAAGCGAATGCCAGCCAGGCAAGGGCACTGGTGTCACCTTTGCAATCCATCTACCACACTGAGTGAGAAACTGAAAGAAGGTTCCTGTGGGAATAGAGAGGGAGGGAAAGAGTCTCTAAGAGGAGAAAGGAGCCAGCCCCTGCAGCCTTGGGAGGCACGGTAAATCTTAAATGCTAATTTGCATACGAGGCATGACAGACATCAAGCGCCCCTTCTCCATCTTCACCCCATCTCCCATCTCACAGAAGGGTGTTACTTTGAAGTCGTTGCACATCCATTTGTTTAGGTGTGTATCTAAGGCACAGTTTTTGTCTTTTTGGAGTGGTTAGGATGCTTGTCAGCAAATAATCTATAAAAGCTTATTGCCTTTAAAAAATGAAGTACCTGAAATGATTAAGTTAATGACTAATGGAGCAATCACCCGCCTCCATGCCTTAGGGGTAAATTAGCCACTTTCTGGAAGTAAACGCATCATGTAAAGAAGCAAGAAAACAAAATTGATGTGCCCAAACTGTCTTTTGCCCTTAGAGAACATGGCTATTAAGTAGTGTGTGTAGTCATCTGAGGTTCCATTTACAGTGCTCTCATAGCTGTGTGGTGCTTGGCAGTCACAGCCATTGGTTTGTCCAAGGTTGACTATCGCCAACGTCTGCACCAGAGTGTCCCTGAATAAGAAACATAATGAGCCCAAATTATCCCTATGCATAGCATAATACTCTGGATAAACTGGAAATTTTTAAAATGGCCCTTATATCTCTTAAAAGATTTCTAGTTTCACTTACTAGACAGAGATCACATTTATAAGGCATGCATCTAGAAGGATTCTACCAGATTTTGCATCTTTATACTCCCAGAGACAGACCAGTGGTTTTGTGGTGTTACCAATACCTCAGGTCAGACAGGAAAATCTGACCTGATGCGCTGAAGCATGTAGAGACAGGTTGGAGGCCCTGAAGGGTGTCTGCTGCAAAGCACCCCCACGTGAAAGATAAAATACCCTGTAAGTAAACAAGAAAACCCGGGCAAAAGACAATTCCTCTGAGACCAAGAGCAAGGTGGGAATATGAACCCAGAGAGATGAGTAAGTTGGGATGTGTAATGCCCCAGTAGCCCAATTGGATGTCCCTGGGGGAGGGATAGGTGGGTTGGGACAGGATGGGGACAAAGCTGAAACCCAGGAAGGGCCACATGCTCAGAGAAAGGATGGACCAGGCAAGGTGAGATACCCAGGGAGGCAAACAGCAAGAGCTGTTTTTCTCTCTTGGCCTTAACTCAGGGCCCAGGGGAAAAATCTCCCCCGAGGATTTAGGCCACTAGCCTAACTTTACATAGGTTTAGGGGCTGAACTAACACCTACATAATCCTCCTCCTCGTGGCCCCCACTCCAAAGCCCACCACCACCACCCCAAACCCAACTACTATACAAGCTGAGATGTTCAATTTAAAGTAAATCAAAATGGGTCGTGCCCCATGTCTGATGCAAACACAAGTCTTCCTATGAAAAATTGGCACTTAATAAGGCCTTGAGTTTACAATGTTTCAGATTTTCCATGAATTTACAATTGTTCAAATTTACCATGGTGTGAAAGCAACAGGAGTATAAATCATACTTGGAATTTTGAATTTTGATCTTTCCCAGGGCTAGGGATATGTGCTATGGTACTTTCTCAAGATGCTGGGCAGTAACGGCAAGCCACTGCGCCCAGGGGCCACGTCATGAAGAGGATAGACAGTGAATACTCTATATGGACTGAGTTGATAAGCTATGATGTCAGCAGGTGAGTGCATTAAATGCATTTTCAACTTACAATATTTTCAATTTATGCTGTTTGAGGATGTAACTCCATTGTAAGTCAAGGAGCACCTGTAATTGTAATGAACAAAAACTCACACATCAACAAATCATGAAAAATGTAATAAAGCACCATTAGTATGAGTAAGCAGGGTGACAGTGTACAAAATTATTGTTCTATTGGAACTATCAAATGCAGAACATAATATAAGGATGTCTAATATATTTAAATAAATAAAATCATGGCTGATGGGGTGGCACACAGGCTGAGGCAGGAGATCACAAGAGTTTGATGCCAGCCTGGGCAACTTAGTAAGACCCTGTCTCAAAATAAGTTAGTAAAAAAATAAATAGGGCTAGGGATGTAGCTCAGAGGTGGAGCAACCCTGGATTCAATCCCTAGTACTTGGGCAGGGGGAGGTTCAAAACCATAAAAAAAAGACAAAGTATTTTTGAAAAAGAATATAGTAATTAAAATATATAATATAGTAATTAAAACTGAAAACTTAGTGGAGGTTTTGCTTTTGACATATGGCAGCAACAGATCATTCCTCCGTTGTCACTTAGGATATAAACAAGTAAGTTATACATTTCTCTTCTCTGAAGACACTGGAGACCTGTGGAAGCAATAAGGACCCATTAGACTGAAATGCTAGAAGAAAAGCCCTTCTCTGGTGAGCTGGCCATGTTCTTCATGCAGAGCTGAGGACTGAATTTGACAAAGGCACTGGCACCTCTACTAGGGGAAAGACAATTAGGAGTCCCTATGGCAGCCATTGGATGGCGTGATGGACAGGAAGCTAGGGAACCCCCAACACATGGCCAGTTTGGCCCCTGGGGCATGTGCCAAGTGCTGGGGCAGCACACAGGGGTGCAGGGCTCGGGAGGAAGACAAGGTGGAACTTCTTGTAGTCTTGATATGTTTAAAAAAAGTTCTGAGAGAAAAGAGCCCACAACAAACACCCTAACAGTCTCGTTTTGTTGACATCTGAAACAACACGGGCTCTGACTCTAATCAGTAGGCATCTCTGCCCTGGCTCAGCTCAATTTCTAACTGGCCTGAAAGCCATCAGTCCTGACGCAATCTAACAGGGAAAGGGCAAACCCTCTCTGGAGGGAAAGAACACTGACTGCCACATAATTTTTAAAAATCATGAGACATTAAAGAGGCTGAAAAAATCTGACGGATCAAGACAAAAACACTACCGCAGCAGATCCACAGATGATCCAAATGTAGAGATGAACAGATAAGGACTTTAAAATATGATAAGGGAGAATTTTTTTAAAATTGTAGATGGATACAATACTTAATGTGCTATAAAGCTTGAAAAATATATGAATAAACCTTAAATGCATGCTGTTAAAGTAAATGAAGCCAGTTTGAAAGGCTATATACCATATGATTTCACCTAGATGACTTTATAAAAAAAGGCAAAACTATAGTGACATTAAAAGAATTAGGCCAGGCATGGTGGTGCAAATCCAGCAGCTCAGGAGGCTGGGACAGGAGGATCTCAAGTTCAAAGCCAGCCTCAGCAACAGCGAGGTGCTAAGCAACTCAGTGAGACCTTGACTCTAAATAAAATACAAAACAGGGCTGGGGATGTAGCTCAGTGGCCATGTGCCCCTGGGTTCAATCTCTGGTAACCCCCCCACCCCCACAAAAAAAGGATCAGAGGTTACCTTCCTCAGAAGACTGAGGAAGGGAAGGATCAATAGGCAGAGTACTGTGGATTTTTAGAGGAGTGAAAATACTGTGTACAATACTACAATGAAGATATAACACATGCATTTGTTAAAATCCATAGGAAAAAAGGTGAGCCTTAATGCAAACTATGCACTTTAGCTAATAATAGTAACATAGCCATATTAGTTTATCATCTAAAATGTATTGTACCAATGCAAGATGTTCATAAGAGAAAACTTTGAGAGATTGGGGGAAAGAGGCACACCAGAATTCTGTACTTTCTGCTCAAGTTTTCTGTAAACTTCTAACTGCTCTAAAACATTTTGTTATTTCAGAGAAAAAAGGCAATAGAAAATATCTGCTATGGTTTGGATAAGTGTCCCCCAGACTGTGGCACTACTGGGAGGTGGTGGAACCCTTTAGAGATGAACTAGTAGTAAGTCATACAGAGGCATATCCTTGAAGGTGACACTGGGACCCTGCCCCCTCCTCTCTTTTTGCTTTGTGGCTGCCATGAGGTCAGCAGCTTCCTCTGCCACCAGCTCTTGCCAAGATGTGCTTCCTTGCTACAGGGCTAAAAGCAATGGCACCAACCAACCACGGACTGAACTTCCAAACTGTGAGCCAAACCTTTCCTGCTGGCGTGTTGGCACATGCCTTTAATCCTAGCTAATTGGGAGGCTGAGACAGGAGGATCCCAATTTCAAGGACAGCCTGGACAATCAGTGAGGCCCTGTCTCAAAATACAAAATATAATAAAGGGCTGGGAATGTAGCTCATTGGTACAGAGCGCACGGTTTAATTCACTGTACCACAAAATACAATAATAAACAAATCTTTCCTCCTTTGAAGTTGATGATTTCAGGTATCTTGTTAAAATAATAAAGCTGACTAATACAATATCTACACTGGAACAGAGGAAGGAAAGAAAAGAGAGTGAGAGCGAGACCGAGGAGAGGGGGAGAGAGAGAGAGAGAGAGAGAGAGAGAGAGAGAGAAAAGAAGCAAATAGGAGAGGAAACATCAGTGGAGGCTTCTGGCAAGTTCAGCCAAATACTACTGGATTTGGGTAAAATTAGAACAAAAATACAAAGTGAATGCTAGCTAGAAGTTGTCTCTATTTCTTTGTTCTCTATAGATTTACATTTTGCTATGTGGTTCTATTCTATATCTGTCTGCTTGCATCAACACCAGATCCCTACCCAGTAAAATATAAAACCAGTACTTAGCCCAGGACCCAAACTAACCCCTGCATAATGAATCTGCTACCACTCTAAGCATTTGACTGCAAGGTTAGATTCAAAAGAAATAAATGAAACCTCTAAGGGTAAGAAAACACACTAAATCAAAAAGGGAAAAACATGATAAAACTGAAGTCAGAGCTAGATGCCGTGATCAACAAGACAATAGGAAACTAGTGGGCGCCTCTTGAGGGTGATGCCAAAACCTAGCACTGGGAACAAGATTTGTTGCTAATATCACTAGAAAGCACAAAAATGAAGCCTGAGACTCCTGTCTTATAGATGCCTCAAATGGGGTCAGAGTGGTACTGGGCTGGTAAAGGCCCCACACTCAGGAAAGAAGGGTACTCCCCCAGATTAAAATAAACCAAATAGGACTTCCAATTAACAAAGAAAATGAACCACTTTGAGCGAAAGCTATAAGAAATAAAAACAACAGATTTAGACTCTTATGAACTTAAGATTGGGATCACCAGATATGGACAATAAAATTCCATGTGTTAAAGTGACATAAACTTTGAACACTGAATTGTATAACTGAACAAGCAGTAGGAAGCTATTAGGGATTGACCAAATAGGTTTAAATGAAAATCAAAAGAAACTTTTTTTGTTTTGGCACTGGGATTGGTCCCAGGGGCACCTTGTCACTGAAGCACATTTCTAGCACTTTTTAATTTTAATTCTTGGACAGGGTCTTGCTAAGTTGCTTAAGGCCTTGCTAAGATGCTGAGGCTGGCCTTGAACTTGTGATCCTCCTGCCTCAGCCTCTAGAGTCACTGGGATTATAGGCGTGCACCACCATACCTGGTTAGCAGCACAATTCACAATAGCTAAATTGTGGAACCAACCCAGATGCCCTTCAGTAGAAGAATGGATAGGGAAACTTTGGTATATGTACACAATAGAACATTACTCAGCATTAAAAGAGAATAAAGTCATGGCATTTGCAGGTAAATGGATGGAGTTGGAGAATATAATGCTAAGTGAAGTTAGTCAATCTCCAAAACCAAAGGCCGAATATTTTATTTGACATGAGGATGCTGACTCATAATGGCGATGGGGGGGGCATGGGAGGAATGGAGGAATTTTAGATATAGCAAAGGGGACGGAGGGGAAGGGAGGGGGCATGCGGGTAGGAATGACATTGGAATGAGTTAAATTAGACATCATTACCCTAAGTACATGTATAAGACATGAATGGTGTGAAAATACTTTGTGTACAACCAGTGACTTGAAAAGTTGTGCTCTATATGTGTAATATGAAATGAATTGCATTCTGCCATCATGTATAACTAATTAGAATAAATAAATAATTTAAGAAAAAAAGAAGTTTTAAAAATGAGAAACATAACAAAATTTGTGGTGAGGGCTAGGGTTGTGGTAGACCACTTGCCTGGCATGTGTGAGGCCCTGGGTTCATTCTCAACACCACATATAAACAAATAAAATAAAGGTTCATTGACGACTAAATATACTTTTAAAATTATGTGGTGAATAGATTTAATAGCAGATTAAGACATAGGAGAGAACGAGATAAGTGGAATAAAGACATGAAGGAAATATACATCATGCAGCTCGGGAAGACAAAGATGGAAAGAATGAAAGAGGGATGGAGAGAATGAAGACACAGCACTTGAAACTGAAGTCTCACCTGCAGACAATGAGATAGTGCCTGATATCTCCTGCCTACTACTGAGATCATGTCTGATGAAGACATGGATTCAGAGATTAAAAAAAAAAAAGCATACTAGAAGCCAAGTATCGATAGAGTTCCACACTTAGATATATCACCTACAGAAAACTACCACACAGATTTTGACCTCTGAGCACCAACCCCAACACTGGAAGTCAGCATCTCACTAACTTCAAGATGCCATCCATTCTAAACCACACAACTATTTTAAATAGCACTAGTAAAGAAAAGAAATGGTGCCAGTTAAACTATGACATGCTCAAATATTCTGAGACTTAAGGTGTATAAAGAATAGATAAACAGGTAGCAATTTATTTTATACACAGGTGTGTGCATGAAATAATAACAAAAATGTCTAATTTATGGGTTTTATTTTTTTAGTCGTAGATGGACACAATACCTTATTTTATTTATTTATATGTGGTGTTAAGGTTCAAACCCAGTGCCTCACACATGCTGCTAGGCAAGTGCTGTACACTGAGCTATAGCCCCAGCCCTAATTTATAGGGTTTTAGAATTAGATTAGAATAATGGTCCACAACAGCATGTAAATCAGGAAAGGGTTGATCATAATAATGTTCTAAAGTACCTTGTTATTAAAGATAGCATTATGTCACCACATAATTTTAGATTGTATTGAGTATGTTCTGAAAAAGCTGAAGAAGTAAATACAGGGAAATACAATGTAAAATTTCTAAACAAACAAGGAGGGAGAAACAGCATCTAAGTCACTAACAACACAGAAACCAGCATTCCAACAAGAAGTGAGAAAAAACAACACTTAAAGAAACAAATATCAGAAATAATATGGCAGAAAAGTTAATGATGCTTTAGAAATACTAACACACATAAATGGAATGAACTTGCCTCAAAAGGCAGAAATCGACAAAGGCTTATTTGGCTTAACAAGATTCAAAGCTAAAACATAAACACATGGAAAGATAGGAAGTAAAAGGACTGAAAAAATATGCAATAAATAATACCCTAAACAAAGCAAAGGTGATTACTGAGATCACAGAAAACAGGTGTTGAGACAAAAAGCACTGCCATTAAGGAAGTCACTTCCAGGATGACATAAGAATTACTTTACTCACTCAATAAAATGCATTGACTAAAAATGATTAAAACAGAAGAAACTGACAAAACTACTATTACAAAGAGAATTTGAACATCTTTGATAGGTCAGGTAGACAAAAGTTAGCAAAGATATGAAAGGTTTGAACACCATGATTAAATCTGATTCAAAGACATAGTAAACAATAACTAGAATAAAAACTTTCTTAAGCACATGAAGAATACTTAAAAATTGGACATATCTGAACATCAAACAAGTTTCAAAAAATTTCCAATAGTTAATAATAAAAAGTTTACATTTGTTTTCTTAAGGCTAACAAATGGTCATGAACACACCAGTTTGAAACAAAGTTTGCTACAGGCCAAAAATCAAATTCAGTATTACTGTTCCAGTGTTAAACTGATGGCAGGGTCCTTACCCTCCAGACATCTAGGAGGAGAAAATGTTCCTTGCCTCTTCCAGGCTGGAAACACAGATATACTCTCTCCTTGGATGTCTCATCTTGTGGCTAGTGACATTACTTGGCTGTGTCCACACCACTTTGCTCTCTGCCTCTGTGGTCACACTGACTTCGCTCCTTTTTGTAAAACAATTATACCAAAATACAATTATCCTACTCTTTTATTAAAAACACTCGGGGGGCTGAGGCTGTAGCTCAGTGGCAGAGCGCTTGCCTTGCACACATAAGGTACTGGGTTCGATCCTCAGTACCACATAAAAATGAGATAAAAACAAAAATAAAGATATTTTGTCCATCTATAACTAAAAGATTTTAAACTTTATACACACACATATTTATGTATGTACGTATAAAAACAAAAAAAGACACTTGGGATTGCATTTAGGATCCATCTGGATAATCCAAGAAAGTCTCTCCACCTTCAGGCCCTTAACTTAAATCACTCTGAAAAGACCCCCTTTTCCATGTAAGATAACATGGTCATGGCTAGTGTTTAGGGAGGGAGATACACATACACACCACACACACACACACACACACTTTATGCCTGGTTGGGCTCTAGGTAATTTAAGTGTATTAACTTATGTTCACAACAATCTATGAAATGTTTTCACTTTTTGGGTGGCAAAGTCAAGGCAGAGAAAAATCACAATAATTTGCCTAAGCTATATCATACTCACATGTTTTTGCCCACAAAGCAATTCATTAGAACAAGAAAATTTTAACTATTTTGAAATAAATTGATTTACAGTAAATTTGCAAACAGTACAAAGAATTCATACATACCTTCACCTAGATTCTCCAAATGTTAACATTTTACATTTGCTGTACCATTTCCTTTATATATAATTCACTGACTTCTTTTTCTCTCGAGATTCAGGTGCATATACAATGTTCCATTATCCCTAAATACTGCAGTGTGTATTTCCTAAAGGAAGACTTTTTCTTAAAACAATTATACCAAAATATAATTATCAAAACCTGAACAATCAATATGACAGCATGCTTTTTTAACTTACAGATTTTACTCAATTTTCACCAATTGTTTAAAAAATGCCCCATTGAACAAAAGCTGGAAAAATTTCATCTGGATAAGAATCCACATCTTTTTAGTCTCATTTAACTTTAAACTTTTGACAAGCAGCGACTGATAACTCTGAGAGCATTCCTTGATTTAGCTTTATCTGGTATTTCTTACTGACTAGGTTCAGGTCATGCATTTTGGTCAGGAAGAGCACATCAGTGCTTCGTGTCTCCAGGGCATCTCATCAGGACACACAAACACACATCTGTCTTACTAATGGTGATATTAACATTTGTTTTTTAAAAATATTTTTTAGTAGCTATAGATGGATACAATACCTTTATTTTATTTATTTATCCTATGTGGTGCTGAGGATTGAGCTCAGGGCCTCATATGTGCTAGGCAAACACTCTACCACTGAGCTACAACCCCAGCCCAACGTTTGGTTCTTTAAAAAAAAAANTATATATATATATATATATATATATATATATATATAAAAGCCATAAGTTTTGCACACTTAAAACATTTTTAAATAATTCACAGGTCAGAGGAATCATCATGTTCATATTAGCAACTGAAAAACAATAAAATGTGTATCTGTGTATATACATACATTTATATTCACACACATAATTGTGAGATGTAACAAAGGAGATAATTCAAATACATTTAGATACTTATTCAAGAAAAAAACATTGAACATCAATGAGTTAAATATCTAACTAATGAAATAAGAAAAAGTAAACAGAATAAACTATTAACAAGCAGCATATGAAAGAGAAGGACAGAGAATTAATCAATTCAAAATTTCATTCTTAAAAAAATTAATAAAATGGACAAACTTCTGGCCAATGGTCAAGAAAAAGAAAGACAACACAAATATCAGAAAAGGAAATATTAAGTACATATTCAGTAGAAGTTTAAATAAGACATTTATTTCCCTGAGCTACTTTATGCTAATACATTTATGTGTGTGTAATGAGTGACTACTTAGAATATTTTTCAAAATTGATTCAAGAAAAATTAGAAATCCTGAATAGTCTAATTATCATTAAAGAAACTGTCAGTAGTTAAAAGTCTCCTCACTAATAAATACTAGGACTAGATAGTTTTAGAAACTTTCAAAGAATAGGTCGTTCCATTTTTTTATAATTCTCAGAGTACAGTAAAATAGGCCATGCTTCCCAAATTATGTAATGAAGTAATTATAATCTTGACAATAAAACCAGACCAAAAAATGAGAAAGATTTCACAAATCTATTCACACAAACCCAAGTAAGATACAAGCAAACTAAATTCAGCCATGCAGAAAGATAATGGAATATGTTCAAGAATGTAAAACTGCTTCATTATTAAATGGTTATAACTAAAATATACTAAAGCAAGTCTATGAAACAAAATGCTCAGGAAACACATCACTTAGTGTGTATGTCAATGTGTGGGCTGGAAACACAGATATACCTCCCTCCTTGGACATCTGCACTAGCTGGTTTGACTGAAAGGCTTCCTCAGGTAGCTGAAAAGCTCGCTCAAGACTTTCAAAGCCTGATCACTCATTCATGGCCACCACAAACAAGGCTTCTACCTCTGTCTCATCCACACTGCTTCCCCATCCTCCTTACCCTGCTTCATTTTCCCCCGTAGCACACATAGTACTCAAAAAAATTTAATGAACAGTACACTTAGAAACTTTTGTAATGTGGAAGTTAAGCTTGCTTATATCCTTTCGGGATGGCCATTTGTATTATCCATTTGGTTTACTTTTTAATGACACGTAAAAGGAGAATGGACATAGTTGTAATACACCATTCACATTAAAAATTATTTGTGTCCATGCTAAATACAATATTATATTTCTAGATGCCTCCAAATATCTCAGTAGAAAAAATAATTATATTTCTATGTTAGTAAGCTTTACAATACTATGACAAAATGCTTAACAAAAGCAAAAGAGGAAGAATTTATTTTGGCTCAGGGTTTCAGAGGTTTCACTTCATAGTTGGTTAGTTCCATTGCTTTGGTACTGAAGTGAGGCAGATAGCTAGGTGAGGGCCCTGGGTGAGGGTGGAGGAAAGCTGCTTATCTCATGGTGGCTAGAAAGCAGAGAAAGAGACAAGACAGAGTCTCCAAGGGCATGCCCTCAAGGATTCACTCCCTCCAACGAGGCTTCACCTCCTATAGTTTCCACCACGTTCCAATAGTCCTTTCACAGCTAGGAATCCCTCGATGGGCTAATTCACTGATGAGGTCACAGTCATCACGATCCAATCCTTTCCCCCAAACCCCACTCTGAACACTGTTGCATCAGGGACCAAGCCTTCATCATATGCATCTTTGGGCGGGGGGGACACTTCATATTCAAACCATAACAACTTTCAATGAGGGAATTTAAATTGTCCATATCTACATGTTTTGCACAATGAAATGAGCAGTACAAATATGCTAAAGATATTAGAATACCACAAAGTAAAAAATTTTAAACTAAATTGTTTCCAACATACCGAAAAGCTTCAATCATTTGCTTTCACACTGGTAAACTACAGAGTAAAGCAACAGAATGCAGGACCACTGAAATCTCAGCTTACTTTTGGTGTAAATGGAGATAAGAAATTATAGTACTAAAGCTCATTTCATTCCTATAAAATAATATCACAGTAAATCTTTTACACATTGAATCATATTCAGATTAACATTCACTATATAAAGTTCAGTTCTATTATTACACTTCAATGAAATAAGTAGCAAATGAGAACATATAATTCATCTTTTTAGGGCAAGACTATTTGAGAAAATGGAAGACTAACAATATCACTTCACAGTTACTTGTTTATTCCAAGTGCTTGTGGGACTCACATTAGGGCAATCAGAATTGTACAAACCTTTGTTTTAAGATACTTTCTCTAATGCCAATTGAGATATATTTTGCATGTCTGTGCAAACTATTTTCTAACTGGGGTAACAGAAGAAGCATTTTGTATCTTGCAGTATACTGGTCTTGCCAACCAATTCCTCATGTATTTACCCCCAGGTCCTATCTTCCACCTTTCCACAAAAACAACCATGCCAATCAACCAATGTGTGAAAGCATATAAAATACTGTCCAGGTCATTGCGGTGTCACTATCTCTGTAATAAGAGGAGAGAGGGGGAAAAGGCAAAAGGATGTGTTTTAAATTGAATAAAGCTACGTTTATTTAAGTGACTATCCTTTATTCTTGTATTATGTTCTTCCTACTTTTTGAGTGCTAAAATACCTTTTCTTTTCCATGATGATTCTGATATAATATGGTAATTTTTAATATTTATTTTTTAGTTGTAGTTGCACACAATACTTTTATTCTATTTATTTATTTTTATGTGGTGCTGAGATTGAACCCAGGACCTTGCGTGTGCTAGGTGAGTGCTCTACCTCTGAGCCACAACCCCAGCCCAGAAGATGGTAATTTGTGCGTGTGTTTTTTTTCCTTCTTTTTAAGTCCTGAACTGGCAAAATTAATAGCCAGAAACACTTAACCCAATTTAATTTTTTTTCTTTTCTTTTTACAAATTTACTGGTGCTTAAAACTAGGAGACACAGCCTAGATAAAGGCCCACCTTTCTGTGCTGCGTATTTCACAGTATTGAATTCTTCCTCGTGACATCCCTACAGATTTTGAAGCAGGATAAAAGTCAGTCTTATGTAAGCCAACACAAATATGATCTTAAGTTTCTAGAACAAAAAAATATGCTTTCATTCAACCCATGGTTATATCACCTTTTATTAAAGCTAATTGTATCAGTACTGTAGGGTTCCAATTTAACAAGTACAATGCCATTTCCATGATAGCCATTATTATTTAAGTAGTCTGTTTTCATACATGTGAGCAATATTGGTGCAGAGCGAAAACAAAGAAGGCTGGGGTCTGTGCAGGTCCTGAGTTGGGGTGTCAGTGGTACCATAGGGATGGTCAGCCTCAATGTACATTTTGATCCATTTATCTTTTTTTTTTAATATACCTTTATTTTTTTAAACTTCGTTTTAAAAAAACTTATTTTGTATTAGTTCGAATCAGTTCTACATGACAGCAGAAAGCTTTGATTCATTGTATGCTATTTAGTTTTTTTTAATGTGGTGCTGGGGATCGAACCCAGTGACTCATGCGTACTAGGCAAGCACTCTACCACTGAGCCACAACCCCAGCCTTGGTCCACTTATCTTTATAATTCAATCATACTGCACAGTTTCAGTATTTACATTTGTGTAAACTGAGAAGAAATAACATGTTATAATAAAGCTTATTTTAGTGGGCTTTACGTGTCAGAAATAATTCCCTCTTTCATAATTATACTTTTTAGAAGGAATAGTTCCATATAAACATATAAATTGGTATATACATTTAGAAAACCTTATAGAGATCTATGTAAATTACAGTTTGGCCACCAATAAGCAAATTAATTCCCCATTTTTTCAAAATCATTACTGTCACCAACAAGCAAATTAATTAATCCCCATTCCGTCAAAGTGAGTAAAATTTTTTAAAAAAAGGAAAAAAAGAATTGCTAGTGATTATATTTTATGGTATGTTTTCAGAGAAAATATAATAATGATCACTGACTTTGGGGCCAGATGGAACAGATGGTTTTTATGTTTGTCATTCTGTGATTTGCTATAATCATGTTTTTTCCTATTAAATTGTTCTTGGTAATATGAGTTCTACATCCATTTTATATGAGTGTTTATATTAAACTTCAAAATTAGTTCTGGTGGAATCCAGAACATGTGTCGGGAACTTCTAAAAGCAACTTCTTTTTTCCTCCAAATCATGACAACATTTGGCTAGGTTAGCAATTGCTGCAATGACAACAGCAGCTTCTGGGGACTGGTGGGTGCCCTGCAGCTAACGTGCACAGGCAGAAGCATCTGGCTGTGGGATGACGTTTAGTTCTTCTTGGCTTTCTTCAGATAGCGAGCCCTCAGGGACTTGTTGAGACCCATGGATATTTTAAGATAAATCCAAGAAGGCAGGATGGAGTTTATTGAGCCCTAGAGAAAGAAATGGGGGAGATATGTAATTATAGCATACAATCTGGGCTAATTGAAGCCGATGACCTGATGTTACTAAATTGTTATTTTACTTACAGGTAGATTTTTAAAGTTCTTGGGTGTACAGTTTAAAATAATGCACAGATGCCCTGTTAGATTAACAATATATACTATTTTGTGTCACTGTTTTGTGACTCAATGAGAAAGAAAAACCCAAAACCAGAAAGTACTGATGTGAGACTTAAAAATCAACATACCATAAGAGAATGGATCAGGTATCCATTGGTTCGGGACTGCAAGCCTACTGTTTTAATTGCAGATTTCACAAATGTCTCTGAAGAGGGCTTGTCCCAAGTTGGCTTTCGGATTTTAGCCAGTTTTGTAGCTACGTAGAATGGCAGGACACTCTAGAAAGACAAAACATGTCACTGATCAGAAGCCCACAAACTCAAAACTGACGTGATGCTTGACTGACAGCTGTAGAGAAAGAAGAAAAGCAGCCATCTAAACACAGCCTGAGAGAACACATGAAGCATAAAACAAACTGTAGTAAGTCAATCTATGAATAAAATAGAATGAGACTGAGGAAAATATTAAAAAGAAATGGAAACACACTGTCTGGAACCTTTAAAAGAAAGGCATTGAGGCTGGGGTTGTGGCTCAGCGGTAGAGCACTCGCCTAATGTTGTGAGGCACTGGGTTCGATCCTCAGCACCACATAAAAATAAATAAATAAAAAATAAAGTCATTGTGTCTGTCTACAACTAAAGAAAAATATTTTTAAAAAAAAAGAAAGAAAAGGAAGGTATTGATAGCAATCCAGAGAGCGGAGACTGAGGGAGAGGATGATCTCACTGAAGGAACACTGGTGTGCAGAACCAGTAAGTAAGAATTTTGACACTGTATCCTTCTAAAGAGATGGTACTCATTTCCCCCATAATTTATTATGAATTAAGCTTGCTCTATAAACTTTAGTCCTACAACAGATATTTCATTTTCTTAGCCTTAAACTATCACTTTTCTTCCCTAATTTCTTAGCATTCTGATTCTGAGTTTTATAAACTTTGCTAGTGACAGGATAGGACTACTTCTTTTTAGCTTTTTTTTTTTTTTGGGCAGGGGGCTTGGGGGGGTGGGTGGGGATGAGGTGGTTGGAAAGACTGTATAAACAATGTGTAAACTGCTTGAGCAACAAAGACACCTGACAGGACAGATAGGGTTTGACAAAACTGAATGTGAGCTTTTAGAGGAATTTTATGAATGTCATTTATTGCTTATGCTTGGTACATTTTGGATGTGACTCAACATAGAATCCCATAACAGGAAACCCTATTACAACGAGTCCTGAGTTGTGACAAAAGAGGTTTCTTCTGTAATTTGAAATAACATGGGCATTGCAGTTCACCAAAGGTGAACGTATTCTGTCCAACGCGTGTGAAAGGAGAGGGTATAAATGGTATAAATCACCACGAGGCTTCTGTGAAAGAGGAGGATCCGTTCCAACAGGTGGTGGTCAAAATCAAAACTTCCACATTAGGAATGTAATTAAGGTCTGTTCCATTATGGGTTTCCTTCTTGCTGAGATCTGGAAGGAATGGTTCCCTGTCCCTTTGGCATTATGTATATATGCAGGCTTTGTCATTTTGTATTTTTCCCACCCCCGAGTATAAGTCAAAGAATACAGCCCACCACTCTTGGTATATAACCTGAAACTTCAACCCAACAGAGTCTAGAACCCCAGGACTGGCCACTGTCACTCTCCCTCTTTCTCTTTCTTATCCCTGAAGCCACAAACCTACACCAAGTAAACTAATTTCACTAAGCACATGAGTATCTGATCCAACTTAAAATGATTGAGAATTTGGGTTTTTATGGAAATATCACTATCCATTTACCCCTCACTTAAGGAGTAAGTTTTTTGTTTTTGGTCAAAAAAGACTTTGATTTCAAAACCAAAGTTTTGTTGTGAGGATATAAGCACAGCCCAAAGAGTTATCACCGACTGACACCAAGTATAAAATGTGGAGTTCAATGGGTAAGTCAAGTTTGTTCACCAAGCAAAGCTGAGCACCCAAAACCCCCAGAAAATATGTTTATACTCTGATCTCAAATAATGAAGGAACATAAGCAAAACTTTTCTCATCTCTGTGTCTCTGATTTAGTGGTTATAAAAAAAAAGTGAGGATTTGAAAAAACATTCCCACATATAGATCAAACCTGCTAAGATTCTGTTAAGTTCTGAGCCTCTTGAGATGCAGATGGTCTGGTAATTATACTTTTCAATTGCATTATAATTTCTGGTTCTTTCTTCCATCCACCCTTCCTTCCTCTCCCCTTTAATATGCATATGGCATAAACTGGATTCTTGATCTTGTAAGAAAATTACACTGCATTGCCTGACTGAACCACTTGATGGTGCCACAAGTTAACTCATCACTCAGCTAAACTGTCGTAAGAGTCTAGAAAAGACCCTGGCTCTGGGGAGGAGGGGACAAGAGATGCACACAGGAATTCCAAGTCCAACTGTTTTCCCAACTAAGAAATGCAAATTCTCTTCTGTAAAGAGTATTTACTTCCATAAGGGTTTAAAATCAAGGTGGTGCTTTTGCGCTAAGTCCTAAACAAAGTGGAGGCGCCTACCATATAAACAAATAGGGAGACATGAAAGAACATGATGTTCTCAGGGAACTAAGAAGTAGGTAATAAAGTTCAAACACTGGCAATGTGTGAAGGAGGCAAAACAGCGGTGGGGAAAAAAAAAAAAAAACTACATCCAATCACTGGATGGTATCAAGTTCTAGAACACACCCTCCTCATTTGCCACTGTACTGTCAATGCTTAGAACAGCACCTGGTATACAGTAGGGGCACAATCAATACCTACTGAAAGAACTTGTCAAAAAACCCATTTCATATGGATAGCACTGAAGAGTAGTAGTATTTAGGGCCCTTTCTACCGCTATGGTCCATAAGATTATTACACCAGAAAGTTGATAATGAGAGTTTACACCAAAATTTTAAATACTGTGAAGATTAAGCCAGATGATCTATCTAAACAAAGGCAAAGAAGCCTGCCTCAGCTTCCTGAGCTGCTGGGATTAGTGCACCACTGCGCCTGGCTCCATTTTTGTCCTTACTCAGGAAAACATCATGGGAAACAGGTCAAGAAGATACACATACTTTTATGGGAAGTGTTCTGGGCAGAAAAATTTTGAAGTTGTTTAAGCTCAACAGGTTGCTATACAAATTTTGCCAGCTCAGAAACAACCTGACCTTGACAGCAATAGATGCGGGCAAGTATCCTGATTTCCCAAATTTAGAATCTTAAACTGAAAATAACTGGTTAGGTCATAAAGCAAAAACTGTTAATGGCCTGTAATCCCAGTGGCTCAGGAGGCTGAGGCAGGAGGATCGCGAGTTCAAAGCCAGTCTCAGCAACAGCAAGGTGCCAAGCAACTCAGTGAGGCCCTGTCTCTAAATGAAATACAAAATAGGGCTGGGGATGTGGCTCAGTGGTTGAGTGCCCCTAAGTTCAATCCCTGGTACCCACCCCCCAAAAAATCATTTATTTATTTATCTATCTATCTATCTATCCCTGGAACAATTTGGTTATTCCCCCCCCCCCCAATCAAGTAGAATGCTTCGGTATCTGGTCTTTACAGGACAGTTGAGGGGTCTTGGTTCAGAGCAGGAAAGCTACTACAATTTAATGCCATGGAGCAGCGGGAAAGAGGATGCTCAAAGCTGCACGGCAGACACTCAAGAGCCAAATACGGAATTCTGGGACTTCCCACGGAGCATCTTTCATGTGCAGTCAACTGTGTACTAAATACACCTTCTCATATTTATAAATGATCACAGAACAATTCTTGGCAAGGGTCTGGGATAACATGGACAAGAGGACTCCAGGCCTCAGTCTATTTGCACAATATGGGATTCTAGACTTGGGGTCTAATTTGCTGTTTCTGGGAATTAAATTCACCAGTGTGGCCAGCACATTCCTAAGGCACAGGTTAGGCTCCTGTGAGATATATCAGGGGCACTTCACTTCCTTGAATTTGTGTATTCATCTTCTATTTCTGAAATCTTCAGAAAACCTGAATAATTGTACACAGACACTATAGTTCCGGAGTTTGTATTACTCTACTTGCAGACAATGAAATCAGCTTCCTTACAAAAGGGACCCTGATTATCTTATTGGTAGAAAACCTTAAATAGCCCAGAAAATGTTGGGAAAAAGGAATTGTTCTGAGGGTGCAGAGAGTTCTGGCTACATGGCAATAAAAAATAGGTACACATTTTGGCATTTAAGCTCAAAATAAAGGAATTCAACATATTATGATTTGCACAAAGAAAACCCTTGACCAATGCTGGCTAATAATTCTACAAGTGACCTGTCTCCAAACATGGAATTTATATGTCAACATTCAAAGAATGAAAGGAAAAATGGTGTAATTGTAAAACAGGCATTCATTTAACAATACTGATTTCCTGAGCACATAGAACGATATTTAGGCTCTAGGAACATAAATGTGCACAAAACAGTCCCTAATCTTACAGAGCTTATGTTTAGTAGGGGGACACTGGTATAGGATATAGGTAGTAGAGGCTGTTTCTACAGTTAGATAAATCAACAAAGGCCTTTCCCATGGGTGACACATAAGCAAAGATCTGAAACAAGGGAGGGAAGCCAGCCCAAAGCCTTTTAGACTGAGGGGGAACAGCTAGTGCAAAGGCCCTGAGGTGAGTGTGTGCTCAGAGCATTTCGGGAACTGCAAGGAGAACAGAGATGTAGTGGGAGGGTAGGCTGTAAGATAATGTGGAAGTTTGAAATGAGAACACTGTAGGTGATAAAAACTCATGGTTTTACTCTGAAAGAGATGAAAAGCCATGGAAGACTGTGTGTTCTGATTACTCTGGCTGCTGTGAGCAGACTGCAGGGGCTTCAGGCAAGCATGGGGACAGGGACAGGGAGGCCAGACTGGGAGCATCCTGCACCAGCATCCTGGGTAAGATAGTGGCTCAGGTCAGAGCGGAAGCAGTGGAGGTCATGAGAAGTGGTCAGAAGGTGGGTATGTTTCAAGGATAAACTAAAGTCGTAGGGCTTCCTTATGGATTGAACTTGGGAGGTGAGAGAAAGAGGCAGTGGAGTAGCGGAGGAGGTGGCTGGGGGCGGAGATCAGCATTAGATGAAATCAGACTGACTTGGATTTAAATTTCATCTTGACCACTTAAAGTATTTGGCTGAATCTTCACATCCTGTAAGAGGTGCAAGAATATCATTTTCCACAGAGAATATCTGACTGCTGGGGTAACTATCTGGTTATCTTCCCTCTGGACACAGAGTTAGTGGTTTGGAGGGACTGAGTAGGTTAATAGAGCTTGTGGTGCAACACTGTCGTAAAAGGCCAAGAAAAATAGATGGATATCATCCCTGACACGTGGAGACTCACCTCGTTGGAGTCCCATTATTCCAGTTGATCTAATCTTGCTATTCTGAAGCCATTTGTTAAAGCGGGTGCAGTTGACCAGATCTGAATATTTCCAGAGAGGATCTTTATGTCGCTCTATAGCTCTGTTTAGACTCCACTGGCACTAAAGACACACTCTATTACCTCCTTTTATTGTCACTGACAATTAGCAAGAAAAACGGGTGGATACATGTGTTTCCCAGGAGCCATTTCTTAATTTTCACCTTTTTAGCTCTTTGAAGCCCAACAGACCTCTACTGCATTTTTTTAAATCCTTGAATTTTGTTTTCTCCTTTAGTTTGTCCTATTCGTTTTCTAAATTTCACAGATGAAAGCAAATTTAGTTTATTCTGATTTTAAAAATCACATTTTTTAACTGAACTAATAAAACTATCAACTCTCATAAACAAAAAAAGACATAAGAACTGTAAGGTGATAACTTAAAGGAATGGGGCCCAAAGGATTTCTTTGTGTTGGTAAGTTCAAATTTAATGGTGTGGTTTTTTTGGTAATCTATTGCTAAGAATAAGAAAAAACACCTCATTTTCAGGGCAGCTGAAACCTACAGCCACCCCACCCCCCACCCCCGGGCTCAGGACGTCTCTCCCTGCTTCTTCTCTGCTCCTGTGGCAAAGAGGCAGGCAAAGTAAACCTTAGGGATGGTTTCAGTTGGCAAATGGTCTCCCGGTTGACAGCATCTTTAGAGACTGGCTTCCCAGGTCTTGGGAGGAAAACTGTGTCACAAAGCAGCACCTGTGAGAGCCAGGGAGGCGCTGCAGACACAGGGGACTTCGGAATTACGCAAACCCAGGGCACAAACCCAGATGGGAACACTCTCTGCCCTTCCCACGTGCTTGAGCCCTCGCCCTCCTTGAGCATCCTCACAGCAGTACCACTGTACCAGATCATGAATCCATGGATCGTTTGCCCGTTTGCTGTTGTCTCCTCTTGACTAATGTAAACTCAACCACAGCAAGGGCTCCAGCTGCCCTTTTGCCACTGTATCCCCAAGGTACCCTTGAAATATTTCTTGACTGAAGAAAATTGGAACACAATATATATACCTCACTAAAGTGTATGATGCTTAAGTATCTGTCTTCTGTCACTCTCCGTTGGGACAGGACAATGTCCTCTTTACCTCTTTCTCCACTGCCTGGCTAAGGATCTCTCAAATAGCAGGCACTTGCTGTCTGATAAACAGAACTGACCTCAGGCAAGTTACATGCCTCCTACTGACCCCTAGTTTACTATGTGTAAAAGGGGTCTAGGTCAACCTCTAGTTCAAGTGAGAGAATAAGCAGCTGAACAACGGGCATACTGTAAATGTTCAATAAAGGTAAGTTTCTCTCCTCTCCATACTTACGTACCATTTCCGAGTTCGCAGTGTTTCTCTATACATCACTTTATTATCCCACTTGCCAGAAGGGACATTAAGCCTCAAAGTAATGAAGTAACTTTCTGTAGGTCAGACATCACTCAACAGTAAAAGCAGAACTCAAACCTTGGTCTGCTGGCTGAGTTCAGTGTCCTTTCCTCCCTGCCACTTAAGCACGTGGTGACAAATGCAGTCTGCACCAAAGCATGGACTGGACTGAGGGAGCACTGAGATGGGTGTGCTTTCGCTGTGCCCTCTTGCTTTGAAACGACTAAATATCCAGGCAGTGCGTCCCTATTTGTATTTACAAGGCAGGCTATGAAGAAACGTCACCGGATGCTAAATCTAAGGGAAACCCCAAGAGACAGCAGGATACTTGCATGTTTTAAAGTGTCTTTCCTCAGACTGCTTATTAATCAAAGGTAAATAAAAGTAACTGTGTGGCAGAAAGAAATGAGTCAAAATCCACACCAACGAGGGCAGATGACGCTATGTCTCCCCCGTGAGATGTCCTGAGAAGGACACAGCATCACAAATGTAGTATTTTGGACAGGAAAGTATCATCAGAACCTAACTTGGAGGAAACATCTGATAAGCCCAAATGAGAAATGTTCAGTAAACAAGAATGGGAGAGGAGTGCTGTGCTCTTCAAAAATGTCAATGTCATGAAAGCCAAAGAAAGGTGTGGACATACTCCAGATTAAGGGAATTTAAATAACAGATCAGTGAAATCAGACAAATCCTGACCTGGCTTTTTGAAAGATTAAGTATAACTTTTTTTGACTAATCTTTAATTATAAGGTAACAATGAGAGCCAATAGTCCTCATCAACAGAATACACTTTTGATAAGGTTTATCCAAGAATGTTCTTCTCATCCTCATTCTGTCTTCCAAATCAATAGTCTATGAGGCTCATAATTCAGCTCCAGGGCATTTATGTATAACTTCTTGTTGCTGCTGCTGCTTCTTTTTTGTTTTTCCCTTTTTTTGTGAAAGGCTGGGGTCTTGCCAGGTTGCCCAGGCTGAACCCCTGGGCTCAAGTTGGTCTCCTGCCTCAGACTCTCAAGTAGCAGGGACTACAGGTGTGCGCCACCACACAGGGTGTTGCTGTTTATTTGCATTTCCACGAAATGACCGTAGAATGGCAAATCAGAATTCTCTTCTCTCTCTCTTCTTGGGTGCTAGGGATTGAACCCAGGGGCACTTTACCACTGAGCAACTTGCCAGTCCCTTTTGTTTTTTTGACACAGGGTCTCACTAAGTTGCCAAAGTTGACTTTAAACTTTCCATCCTCCTGCCTCGGCCTCCCAGTTGTAGAGATTATAGGCATGTCCCACTGCGCCCAGCTGGCAAATCTGAATTCTCAACAGGTAGTCTTAGAAATTATAGGAAACAAGTTGAGAAAAGGATGGGGAGGGAGAAGCAAGGTGAAAATATTAATAAGAAAGTAATATAAAACAATCTAGAATTTGAAAACTATCCTTCTTCTACAAAAGAGTAATCTGATGGACATTCACAAGGAGGCAGACCTAAAAAGATACCTGTTCTTTCGAAGATTAGACAAAACCTGAAACTTTGCATCACAGCATTCGCCCAGAAGCCACCCACAACTGAAGACCAGAAATCCATGGGAGCAACACAAGAAGCTCAAAAGGCCCTTGAAACAAATGACTGTGTCACAAAGCATGACCATGCCTAAACCAGAGACCTCTGTGGCACGAGGCAAAGGGCAGGTCTCTAGTGAAACAGAACGTTCATGTGCCATTAGCAGTACAGGGACAAACAAGATAAAACCCTCAAGAACACCTGGAAGTGGGGGAGAGAGAAAGAGCCAGAGAACAGCAGGCAGAAGTTTGTAGGCTAAAGGCAGGAGAGGCATAAGCACATGTGCCACGGAGCAGAGACGAGGATTTCCAGGTAGGTGAACTGTGACCAGAGCCTTGAAAGAAGGACAAGGGTCACAGGGCTCAGGAATGAAGGGCACTGGGAGGACATGTGGCATGGACTTAGAGAGGAGCCAGTCATGGGTAGTTCACAGGGCAGAGAAGGTACTGGACACCAGTGTCCACTCTGGCCTGAAGAGAGGGGAAGACGACAGGGTGTCAAGAAAGACAATGGTCCCATGGAGAGTGAATTTAATCCTAAGCCTCAGGGACAGCCATTTGAGAACTGTGAAGGAAAGCAACATTATCTGATTTGTATTTTAATAAAAAAAATATGTGAGATGGAGTGGGAGGTGGAATCAGCTAACAAATACTTCTAGCCCCAAAATTTAGAGACATAAAACACCAAAGAAAACCCAATAATTTTAAACTCTGAAGTTTCGTTTAGACCAGATTTATTTGCTCCTTTCATCAGAATTAATATGAGGTCCTTCTTTTATTCTCCTTCAGCATTCTGATGGGTTCATACAACCTGACAACTGTGCTTTCCTTCACCAAATTCATTCTAAGTTTAAATCTCAAATAAATTCATGTGAAGAAAGCTAATGATTGATGAAATTAAATAATTTGGAATTCATTATTAAGCAAAAATGAAAGTTTATCAAAGTAAAATATTTCAGAAGACAAATACTGTATTTTTGTAGTAATTTCTAGTCATACCAGATTAATGGGAAGAGAACCTGGAGAAAAAAATCTTTGAGGGTAACAGGCTACGAAAATGAGAGAAGCCCGGCATAGCAGTGTACCCCTGTGATTCCAGGAACTGAGGTGGGGGCAACTGAGGCAGGAGGATTGAAAGCTAGGGATGAGTCTCAGCAATTTAGTGAGACTCTGTCTCAAAATAAAAAAGACTGTAGTTTTGCGGTTGTTATGGTTTGGAAGTGAGGTGTCCCCCAAAAGCTGACGTGTGAGACAATGTAAGAGGATTCAGTGGGGAAATGATTGGGTTGAGAATACCTTAACCCAATCAGTAAATTAATCCCCGGATGGGATCAACTGAGTGGTAACTGAATAGGTAGGGTGGCTAGAGGAGGTGGGGCACTGGGGTGTGGCTTTGGGATATAAATTTGTATTTGTCAAATGGAGTCTCTCTCTGCTTCCTGCTCATCATGTGACTGCTTCTCTATGCCATACTCTTTGCCATGATGTTCTGCCTCACCTTGAGCCCCAAGGAATGGAGCCAGCTTTCTATGAACTAAGACCTCTGAAGCTGTGAGCCCCAAATAAACTTTTCCTCATCTAAAATTATTCTGGTTGGGTCCTTTTAATCACAGCAGCAAAAAAGCTGACTAAACCAGTAGTAAAATGTCCTGAGTTTAATCCCTGGTGGAAGGAAGGAAGAGGAAGGAAGGAAGGAAGGAAGGAAGGAAGGAAGGAAGGGAGGG
>NW_026000174.1:53010370-53012727 GCF_001458135.2 Marmota marmota marmota | reverse complement strand
GGAGGAAACAAGAGAGGAGACAGTTTTGTCTATGAGCAGAATTTCAGGCATTGCTCATCTGCGTTCACAAGGCCGACTGCCCCTTGGGTCACTGAAACATCTGCAGCTCTGGTTGTTGCCTACAGGTAACTCACCAATAAACTTTGAGGCTCTTGCCTAATTTCAGTGGGTCTTTAAAAATTATTAAACAAATAGTATGATTATTAAAGATTCATTGGGGAAAAATGTAACATTGGATAGAAATTGATGCCATCCTTCTCGATGTGTCCCCAATAAATGCTTCATTTGTTTCCTTGTTACCAAAATCCACATAGCAGTTTTGAGTTACAAGCATTATAATGTCTGGTGTCAAGGAAGGCAGTAAGGAGAGTATGGAAGAGTTCAATAAAAATTCCAGGATTCCGCCAGGCATGGTGGTACACACCTGTAATCCCAGCAACTCGGGAGGTTGAGAAAGGAGAATTCGAGTACAAAAAGCCAGCCTCAGCAATGGTGAGGTGCTAAGCAACTCAGTGAGAACCTGTCTCTAAATAAAATATAAAATACGGCTCAGGATGTGGCAGAGTGCCCCTGAGTTCAATCCCCAGTATCTCCTCCTGCCACACACACACACACACACACAAAATCCAGGACTCTAGCACACCCTGTCCTCCCCAATGCACCTTAAACATATGAGAACCTGTTATACTAAGTGGCTCTGACATCTAAGCATCCTTTGGATGAAAGCTAAGGTAGAAATTTAGAACAAGCAGGCTCTCCGTGGGCCTGGAAAATGAGGAAATATTCAACATACCCTTCCTTTCATTACCACTCACTCTCATGATAGGTGATTTGGCCCCAGTACCTACCAGAATGAAAAGGGTTAGCAGCTAGAGCTAGACGGCACTTAGGTCTATCCTGTTTATGTGCGGATATAAAGAATGAAATGGAACCAAGAAGCCAAGCACCTTCTGGCTCCATCACTTCCCAAGCACAGATGATCCAATACGTGTTCAGTGATGTCTTATAGGCCCAGAGCAAGTAGCTTAGTGGGTAAGAACACGGGCTTTGGTGCCAAACAGACCAGATATGCGTCCTGGTTCAAAATGGACAAATAACTTATTCTTTTAAAGCCTTGATTTCTTACAACTTTTTAAAAAGATGATAATCTACTAAATCTTTTTTTTAATAGTTTTTAGTTGTTGATATACCTTACCTTTATTTTTAATTTATTTATATGTGGTGCTGAGGATAAAACCCAGTGCCTCACACATGCTAGGCAAGTGCTCTGCCACTGAGCCATAATCCCAGCCCCTTTTACTAAATTTTTATTTATTTATTTTTTTGTGGTGCTGGGGATTAAACCCATGGCCTTGTGCATGCGAGGCAAGCACTCTACCAACTGAGCTATATCTCCAGCCAAAAAGATGATAGTCACACTATCTTCTGAGATCCTTATGAAATGGAGTGAAGTGAGGCAAATAAAATAAATGCTTAGCACTGTCTCTGAAAAGTAACCACTCAAATACTCACAGTTATTTTGGTTGATCATTAAAAAAGCAAAATATAAGGCTCAAAGTAATGAAAGCCACACTAAGAACTAGGTGTATGCACACTAGGTTAGGTGATGAGCAGGAGCAAGAAAAAAGGCAGTAATTGCAACTTCTGCCCAATATATTTTTAAATGTCCCTAAGCATGGAAACACTGTGAGCCATTATTTCTTTGGGTTAAACAATAGCTCATGAGATAGGTACTCATAAAACCCACTGTTTACGTCCTCTCACAGCCTATAAAATATAAAGTATTTTATATTTTATATATAGAGACAGGTTCTCACTGAGTTGCTTAGCACCTCACCATTGCTGAGGCTGGCTTTTTGTACTCAAATTCTCCTTTCTCAACCTCCCAAGCTGCTGGGAAGAAATCTACAAAAGCCTAGGGAGGCGGTGGGAGGGAGAAGAAAACACATTACATCAATCTGCCTCATCTACTAACGATATAATAAACTCAAAGGTCGATATAAAAATTAACTCAAAATGGATCAAAGACCTAACATAAGCTAAAACTATAAAACTGTTAGAAGAAAATAGGGGAAAAGCTTCATGACATTGGATTTAATGGATATTTCTTGGATATGATGCCAAAGACACCAGGAATAAAAGAAAAAGTAGATAACCAGCACTATACCAAAATTGAAAAAACACTATCAATGCTTGCATAAAAGACACTACCAAGAGCTGGGCGTGGTGGCACATGCCTGTAATAAGCAACATGGGAGGCTGAGGCAGGAGGACCCAGAGTTCAAAGCCAGCCTCAGCAACTTAGTGAGAAGCTAAGCAACTCAGTGAGACCCTGTATCTAAGTAAATTATTAAAAA
>NW_026000174.1:52955622-53010349 GCF_001458135.2 Marmota marmota marmota | reverse complement strand
TGGTGGGTGGGGATGTGGCTCAGTGGTTAAGTGCCCCTGAATTCAATACCCAATACAAAAAATTAAAATAAGACACTACCAAGGAATTGGGCATGTTGGCGCATGCCTGTAATCCCAGCAATTTGGGGGGCTGAGGCAAGAAGATTGCAAATTCAAGGCCAGCCTCAGCAACTTAGCAAGGCTCTAAGCAACTTAACAAAACCGTGAGTCAAAAAATAAAAAGGGCTAGGAATGTGGCTCACTGGGTAAGCACTCCTGGGTTCAATCACTGGTATATAATAATAATAATAATAATAATAATAATAATAATAAAGTAAAATAAAACACCACCATGAGAGTAAAAAGGCAATCTATGGAATGGGAGCAATATTTGCAAATTATCTAATAAGGGGTGAGTGTCCAAATGATTTAAGAACTACAATTCAAAAAAAAAAAAAACAATTTAAAAAAGGGCAGAGGGCATGAATAGACATTCTCCAAAGATGATATATAAATGGCCAGTAATCACCTGAAAAGGAGCTCAGTATCACTAATCATTAGGGAAATGCTAATTGAAACTACAGGGAGAGACCACTCCCATTAATATGGTTATTGCGTGGCTATACAAATAAACAGACACAGAAAACAGCACATGTTCAGGAGGATATGGAGAAATTGGGACTCTTGTATACTGCTGGTGGAAGGTAAAACAGTGTAGCCAATATGAAAAACAGTATCATAGTTAAAAATTTAAAATAGATTTTCCATATGATCCAGCAATACCATTTTGCACATACATCCAAAAGAATTGAAATCATGGTCTCAAAGACATATTTGCACACCCATGTTCATATCCGCATTATTCACAATGGCTGACAGGTGGAAGCAACCCAAATGTCCATCAGTGCATGAGTGGGTAAACAAAATGTGCTACACATACAAAAGAAGCCTCTGTAGGAAATTTTAACACATTCTTCAACATGGATGAACCCTCGAGATGGACATTCTGCTAAGCAAAAGGAAACTAAGATACTCTAAGAGATTTGATTTTGAAGGATCAACCTCTGTATGATTCTACTCATAGGAGGTATCAAGAGTAGACAAATTCAGAAGGATAGAAAGTATAATAGTGGTTGCCAGGGTCTGAGGAGAGGGAGAAATTGGGAACTAGTGTTTAGTGGGCATAGAGTTTCAGTTTGGGAAGATGCACTTGTTCTGGAGATGGACAGTGGCAACAGGTACACAGCAATGCACATGGACTCGATGGCCCTAAACTGCAGGCTTAAAATGATTAACATGGTAAGTTTTATGTTGGGCGTATTTTACTACCATTTAAAAGAGCGATCATAATCTGATTCCCTCAAAATTAATCCACAAGAATGTAGAATAATTATGCTTCAACTGTTTTATAGTTCTACTTTAGGTATCCCTACTTAATTCTAGGTAATGATTTTTTAAAATTTAGACTTAGGTGCATAAGGGGAAAAGAACCATGTCTTTAATGGTGTGCTAACGTCACATTCACTTACTGAGGAATGTGATTTTCTTTCGTTGCCAAGACAGCAACTGTTGCTGTGGAAATCACACAAAAACAGGGACACTTCACTGAAACAAACTCCACTCACCTGCACAAAGATGCCCTTGCTTCTATACTCCTCATGGAGGCACTGAGAGAAGAAATCTACAAAAGCCTAGGGAGGCGGTGGGAGGGAGAAGAAAACACATTACATCAATCTCCCTCATTTGTAGCCATGGAAACAAAAAGTAATAAACTACTTAACACCATCATTTCTAATCATTCTTTCATTTCAAACACAGGAAAGATGTTTTAAAAAGCCTTCCAAACCTCAAGTGATTTTTATCTGCCACCAAATGAATCCTACAGACCAAAATTTTCATTTAACTGGAAAAAAGCTCTTCTTAGACTGTATTTTTTTTCAAAAAATTATTTTCTAAGAAAAAATACTTTTATATTATTAAAACAAAGGATGTATTTCTGCTCTCTACTTGTAACATAAGCAGAAACACAATATGAATTCTCTCCTATGGGGGATTCTGTTGTGAAAAGGAGAAGAACAAGAATCCTCTGGATGCTTCAGGGTGGCAAAATCCAAGAAGCACAGAGATGAAAGCGAGAGTCCATCTTCCGATAAATAATGCAACTTTAAATCTATCTGTTGACTTTAAGGGGCCCTTTCTCAAAGGTGAACTCAAGCTGGGATCTGAAATGCAAAGTACCCATACAGACTCCATGAAGGTCTGAATTGCAACAGTCTGCATCCATGGAGAACAGGCAGGAAACTGAAGTTGACCGATCACTTCCAACACATGCCATCATTGTAAACATGTCTATGGTATGTTTCAGAGATACTGAAAGCAAGTCCATTGCAAAGATTGTGGGGTGGTGTCAAGGTTCTTCAAAAGAAAGTAGTGACTGAGGTTTTTCAAGTGAAAAAGGAAGCAAGTGGTTTGCTCTTTTCCTTCACTGGCATGTAGCAAGTTTTTACTATGTATTATAAGTTGCTTATTTCCCCCTAAAAGCTTATTTAACTTCAACATCTAAATAGTCATTTTTCCCTTTGGAAATGTATTCCATGCTCAATAATGTATTGGAACATGATGCTACTGACCTGCGGGCAGAAGAGATGCATTCTATATATTATTATCCTAGCAGTAATGTGAGGTGAATGGAGATGTTGTACGAAATTATGACAAATTACACAAAGTCTGGAAAATTCTTGTTCACACCCCAGAAGTGACACTGTATATCTGTGAATTCTGCATAATGTGACAGAACGTTACACTTTCCCCAGTCTAGGTTGGCATACTGCGTACATTTATGTGCTGACTGGATGCAATTCTTTTATGCTGTGTGAAACTGACTCATTCACATAGCAGACCTCCAATCTCAGACTCATTAGCATCATGTTCTAATTAAGAGAGTAACTGGCCCAGGCCAGCTCTCCATGGAAAGCACAGTATCACTTTTAAAACCAGTAAATAACTGGGAGGAAAACAAGCACCAGCGGCTCTGATGTGCTGTTGTCCCATTTGTAAGTTTACACCTATCAGTATGTCTCCAGCTGTGGCTTCCCCAAAATTCATGGGGGGTATTCCTTTTTCTCTTAATCCACTGGAAAATTGCCAAGAATAGATAATCAAGAAAGTTAAGACTATGTTAATTACTTGGATTAAAAAAATCATTCCTTAGTCTTATAATGACTAAAATTTACTAAAATAAATTCACCTTGGTCGCAGAGTAGATGGCCAATAGTGGAACCGGAAACATGCCACTGGCAGAGGAGATGTTCAGAATTGCACCTTTAGACCTAAAAAGGAAAATGTGCCAAGTCAATGGAATGAATCACATACACAATTGTGTGTGAACTGTAGACTGAGATGTATAATTATTTGAAACAGAACAACATAGCTGCTCTTGTAACACACAGCTCTCCCTGCCTTTCATCAGTGAGTGATATGCTTGGTTAGTGAATGAGGCATAATTCAATCAAACTAAAAATAGCTCTTCTTTATGGTGAGTTCACTTCCCAGTCTTAGTAATCCAGAGCATGACGGGATCAGACCTATTCTCCTTGAGCTGATCTCTTATCTCTAAGGTCTTCTCTGGTCAAAGCATCAACAATGTTCATTTACAGAGCTGAGGGTAAGTAGCTCAGTGATAGAGTGTTTAGCATGCACTGGGCCCTGGGTTTGATCTCCAGAAACACACACACACACACACTCATTTATAGATGCTCCGTACATGCACCTTTATTGTGGAATATCATCCCACACTAGCTTGCTCTAGGATTTAAAGCATTCTATTTGCAAAAATATGTTACCCTTCAACAAAATCATAAACTTCTGGGAACTGAATCCCACTTTTCTTTAAGCACTACGCAAATGCAGAGTATGGAACAAACAGATGCTTAAGAAAATCTCTGACAATGAATGAACAGCTATATCCTGCCCTCATGTTTTCCCTGGTTTGTAGATATTTGGGCACCGAAAAGCTGACTCCAAAACTCTGTGGCTCTAGTTCACTTATGTATTCTTTTGCCAAAAGCCAAAGCTTGATTCCTTTTTTAACTTTTAGAGACTACTTCCAGTTAAAAGTCAGAAAGTTACCTGGATTTTCTAATTCTATAAGCAAATGAAAAATAGTTTGAGAAAAGCAATGCTGTGAGCCTACTAGCTGTTAGCAAGCACATGCTGGTAGGAAACACGCACAATTATGACTTCAGGAATGTTAGAACTAACGACCAACTCTTCCCCTCATTCTGTTCTTCTGAGGGGTTCTCTCCCTGTGCTGGGAATTGAGCCCAGGGCCCCACATCTGCCAGGCAAGCCTCTTCTACTGAAGGTCCTCTTCTTCAGCTACTGAAATCTGACCCCACCCATGTCCCATCCTCCACAGCAGGTTCCTTTGCTTCAACCCAGTTTTTCATTCTTCTTTGTCTCCATTTATTTCCCCAAAGCCTGTTTTTTAAAAGTATTTTTAAAAAGGGGGACTACCTAGACCCTTTTTAGGCAAAATAAGAGAGGAAACATGATTAAATGGCATCTAAGTTATTTCAGACATAAATCTGAAAAAGAAATAATCCCCAAAGGTCACCCGCTCCATCTGCCAGCCTCTAGGCAAGATGCCACTCCAACCATCAAAGGGAAGTCTGGATCCTCAGTTTCATGTGTCACCGGAAACAAGCTGGTGGTGCTTTGTGTATTTCTGTGGTGTGTGTGTGTGTGTGAAGTCCTTATTAGTAATACATACGTCTTTAAACAGTAAAATCCATTAACATTTGGTAATAGAAATAAGATTAAGTTTAAAAATGCTATTAAGGGTTTTGAAAAAAGCCATTGATGCATGAATTACATCATTCTTGTATTTTTTTTTTTTTTCTGTCTCTCAGAAACAGAAGAGCCTTTTCTTTTTTAATTTTAAGGTAACTTTATCAGGAGTTAGAACCCAATCCTCTAAGATTAAAGAAAAAAACTGATTAACAATGAACACCTAGTCATTTCATTTTATCTATATTTGTAAGAAACTCTTTTGATAAAAATGGAATAAAAATCACTTTTGTTACAGGAGACTTTTAATACAATATTAATTTATCTTTAAATTATCTTCATATTTTTAGGATGCTGAAATTAGATCATGGTGATGGTTGCACAGCTCTGTGAATATGCTAAAAACCACTGAACAATGCACTTAAAATAGACAGATTTTTAAGGTATGTAAAATACATCTCAATAAATCTATAAAATGAGAGAAAATACATATTTACGACACATGAGAGTGCATCACCTTTAAGCAGGGTCAGATCCCAATCAAGGGAAAGCTAAGAGTGATTCTGTGGTCTGCACCACGGTGTGCTTTCCAAGAAGTAACCCCAAATCCTGACCAATGAACCCCTGTCCTGTGCTCCAAGAACCCCTGTGAGTTTTTATTTTAACTTTTTTCTCGTATAACCAAGAACTGTTATCTCCTCACTCATGCAGAGCAAGTAAAGAGAAGGCAGTTTGAGGGAGATGTAGATCATGTTTTTTCACTGACGCCACTGTCTACCTTTGCTGGTTTTTGTTAGCTGAATTCTGTACTCTACTCCACTCACACTAGAGGGGGTGGTTGTGTTTGCCCTTGAACAAAAATCTTACATTTCTTACTTCATTTCTCGCAAAAAAAAAAAATAATAATAATAATCAATTTAAAAGCCTTTATAGGTATGTTTAATGTTATCAAATACTTCTTAAAAATTAAATCTTGAACTCATTCAACAGGCTCTTAAAAATTTTATTCAAGGAAGCCATGATTCCAACATTAAAGATAATAAAAGCTTCTTTCCCATTTTCAAAAATTATTATCAACAATGCAATAAGTCACAATCATACAGCCATGCTCCTTCACTTGTTTACTCCCTGAGGCAACTAAGATCTTTGTTTCCCAAGTATTCTACCCTGATTTAAAATTCTAGGGGATAAAGTTACTTTCAGCAAAAAGTCAGAATTTTAGGTTACTTTGTATAAAGCATAGTATTTGCATTTTAAAATATGTTCAAACAAATCTAAGACTATTCAGATGCTGCATAAAGTGAGAATGTATCACACCTAAAAAGTACGAGGACGGCATTTACAATTATACCCAAATGACAGCAGAGAAAGCACCCCCTCTACAAATCTGTTCTACCATCAAGAACACGTATTTGTCAAGCAAAAACCTCCCCACACCCACAACAGCATACAATTCTGTCTCAGTCTCACTCTTTTTCCAAGGATAATACTATTCAACTTAGTTTTATCTGAATCACAAATAACACTGGTACTGTTTGTCTCGATTGTCTACTGTATACACTATCCTTTATGTTGAAACGGGCGTGACCCTTTGGGACTGGAAGGCACAAAGGATTCGTCTTTAAAATCAACGACTTTGTCTAGCTCTAATCCTCCATCTAAGCAGAATTAGTGACGTCAAACCAGTTTCCATGGAACAGCCAGACTCATGACAACTCTGTTATATCAAGCAGAAGGACAAAATGGGCTGCGCTTAATTGCATACAGAAACAAACACAAAACCAAACCCTGGTTAATCTCTCATTTTCCAGGGACTTGGGAATAATTCTAAGATTGGAAGGTACATTAAGAATTTTTTGCTGAAGTTCTATAATGAAGACTCACTCATGTTGCTCATACTTCAGCACATTTTCTAGTTTGTTATGACAAACATCTAAATAAACAAGTCAAGAAATATTTTCTGTGGTGCAACATTTTTAATTCATCATACTGCTTACTTGCTAACAGTCACAGTGCTGTCTCAGTGGTGCAAATTACTGAGGATCTACTAGAACTAAAATATTGCAAAAACAAAGCAGAAAATTTCAACTGCTAAAGAAGCGCCTCTCTTCCATTATGAGTCCTCCCACATGCCAAGCAAACTCACCCAACCCTATAATATTTAGAACCCTGCCTTTATAGCTTCCTATAGCTATGCGGTCTACAATTCCCTCAGACCTGTGCAGTTTCCCATAAGGCTCTCTTTAGTAGTCACCTGAATAAAAAAAATTGCCAAGCCTCTGTCCTACAAATGTCCCACCATTCGTAGTATCCTTGCTCTCACCTCTTTAAAAAATACTATTGTCATACAGGAAGCAATAGGTCTCCTTTGAAGTAAGTCACTGATTTCTGCCTTCCTGGGGAAACCTCAGCACTGCCCTACTCTGCAGGTGAAGAGGTAGAGGTGGGGAGGTGTAAATGCTACTGTGAAGAACTGGAACCACAGGGTCACTCACAGTAGGGACAGCTACCTTGTGCAGGGTTTGATGGCAGACCAGAGGGAATATGCAGAAAAGACTCCATCATAGTTATTCACATTCCCACTTCCTATCAGAGAGGACATAAGCATGCTCTTACAGGGTCATTTTATTTATATATATATATATTTCTTTTTTAAAAAACAAACGTAATGCTGACTTTGGTGTAGAGAGTTCTCAGAGACTCTCAGAAGACAAGAGAAACGTACTGAAATAGAGTTCTATGTCAGAAAAGAATCCTGGAACATAGGGGTCAGGTATATAATTAGAACCAGCAATTCAAATACTTACATTATACAATATTGCTTTGTTGAAGAAAGTTAGCAAACATTTAACACATGAAACAGAATTACCTGCCCTAAGACACCATAACATGTCATAATTCCACCTTAAGCAATACAATATGAAAGAGGCTATTTTTAGCCTTTCCATGGTTGTTATGGCAACCACCTCCTGGCTCCAGCTGTACACAATGTTTATAATTCCAAGGAAGTAAAAAGACCGAGTTTCCTCTGTAATGCAATTATGTACTTTCTACTTCTATGGTAATAATACCTTAGTTTGATTATAGATACTTGTTTAGTGATAGTCAGTTGGCCTTAGGCTATAGTTCTAGAGGGTTTGGAAAATCTCATACATGAGAGGCAGAATCAATGAAAGGAAAAGGAAAAAAAAAAACACACAACAAAGCCTCTTTCTAAAGGATATTGCTGTTACTCAATGGAGATACCAATCCTATGAAACCAACTACAGGAAACGGGCCATTCTGGGGTGGTGTAAAGAGCAGGCTATAATGAAACCACTCATAATGTGTAAGACAGACTGCTTTCAGGTAACCTGTTCACTTGGAGTTTTCTTTTCTTTGGGACACACAACTAACACTTCTGGCCTTCCTTGTAGTTAACTATAGCCTGTGACCAACTGAGTTCTTGACAATGGAAAATGGGCAGAAGTGATGGATACAACTTCCAGGCTAGCCCATGAAACCCCCCTAAAATCACCCTGGTTCTCCTTCCCTCATGTGCATGCAGAGGAGAACCTAAACAATGATGGAGCCCTTAGCTGGAAGGAGCTTAAGATCCCTGAACGACTAGGGAGAGATGTGAGGGAAAAATAAATCTTTACTGTCTGTTCTGCAGTTAGACTGTCCTGATGAATATACTTAGCAACTCCCTAAACTCAAGTGGACGTAGATGTTGCTTCCCCTAATCAAAAGCTCTGATTCACAGAATCCATGCCCATCTCTCACTAGTCCTCAGCAAGTACCACAATCGCCCCCATGATGTCAGTTTCCATCCACAGTTTCGGATGGCTTTCCACCAGATCACTTCTCAATTCTGGTTTAAAATCAACTTGACTTCTTCAGGGCAAGGATATAAATTATCTTTGGAATGCTCCATAGTAAATTTTACTCAATGGAATGCCTGTTAAACGGATGAGTTCTTTTCTTCACACTTTTTTTTTGTTTGTTTAACCTAGTGTTCTAACTATAACTGACAATGGCTGCTAGGTCTTCCAAGACAGCAGTGAAGTTCGTAGCTCTTCACATTTGTAATCTTTACTCACTTGTCATTTAACTTTATAGCACTCCATTTGTCTGGACATAAGTTTTTTCACCTCTCAAATTGGGGGGTTGCTTTCAATTAACATAAAAGACTAGATTTCTATGACTCTCTATATCTAGTACTTGACGTTTTGTGAAATGATTTCACAACCATTATCCCTTCTGATATGTTTTTCACCAAAATACTCAAAACTTTCTTTTACAATACTTCTGTGGTTTACAAGTTTTTGTTTTATTTATTTTTTTGAGGTGATGGGGATTGAGCCCAGGGCCTCACACATGGGAGGCAAGCATTCTTCCACTGAACTACACCCCCCACCCACCTATTTTTTTAATGGATGGATTTATTGTCTTCAAATAATACCATATCATCTGTAGATGTTAAACCTTAATTAAGATGATGGGCAAAATTTCATTCTTAATGAGTTCTGTTCCGTCTTCCCCAACTCTGCCCTCTTCCAGGGTTCTGCTCTGGTTAGATCACTGCTATTCCCTGTCTGGAGATCAGCAGCACACTCCCGCTGGCAGCCAATGGTAAGTGGCTTGAAAGTTTCAAAGGGAAATTTACAAAAATAAACTACTACAACACACAAAACAGTATATATAAAATGGATTTACAAAGAACTTTGCTGAGCAACAGTTTCTTAATTAGTCTCTGTAGATCCTCATCTCTAAGAGTTACATGAGTTAACACATATTAAATTGTCAATAACACCTGGCACATAGAGGTCCCCAAGAAACCTAATCCCTGCCAGGAGCTGGTCGTGGAACTCCTCAGCAGAAGTCAGTCCTCGGGGCCTTCCTTTCCAAAGCTGGGATTTCTTTGGCTCTCTTCCAAACTCAGAACAATTTGCAGAGGAAGATGATTATGAGGCCCTAAATTCAGCAAATGATCAGACTGGTTCAAGGTTTTCTTTGGAGGCCTTGCCATCACTGAGGTTTTTCCAAGGGAGGAATAGAGCTTAAGTATAATTTTATACTTCATGTTACTTCAGCTGTGAAAGCTCTACCACATGGTCTTCCATAAAAATGAAGCCATCCAGCACACCCTAGTGGTTCCCAATTCAAACTGGAACACAGATGAGACCAGTGGACCTGCTGTTCCTCCAGGGGTTGCTGATCTTAGGATCACTTCCTAACATGCCTGAGCTCCTCACACATCCATTCTCCTAGAAAGAAGTGGAGAACCAGAGGCATCTTGCTTCAAGAAACTACTGATGTGGGCTCTCAGAGGAGGCAGCTTTAAGACGGCATTCCCAGGAATATCCCAGAAACCCTTCCCGCCCCCTCAGAATAGCAGGCAATTGAGTTAGTGATGGTGACTCAGGCTGGCTTTTTAATCCTGATCTAAAGGAACCACCACAACCCTGAGAGGGAAATAAAGAGTCGAGTGGAAAAGGCCTCCTCCAGTGACTCACACTCCACCGTGTGACTCGCCTGCCACTAAGACATGGAGGCTGGGCTCATTAGTCACTTTAATGAAATTTTCAAAGAAAGGATTCTCCCTATAAATAATAATGAGCTCCACATCCACAGTGTGTGTGAGAGAGCTTGTGACTCACCTTTCTACCATGCCAGGCAGCACCACTCGTGTCATCTGCAAAAAAGCAAACAAAACATGACGACTGAGGACACAGCAACAGAGTGAAGGACACCCACCCACACAAGAGAAGGGAATCCCAAAGCCACTCAGCATTTAGACAGCAGCTTATTTTATATACTCTATATAATCTGGCTGTGTCAAGAGTGCATAAAGAGGGCAACACATGAAATTACTAGAGGTGACACAGAATACTTTCAGTGAACTTGGCTAAAATTACTTGCCTGAAACACAATACTGGCCCAGGAGCTTCAAATAATACAGGATTTACAGTGAAATTGGTGGTTCCAGAAAATATATTCTCAGAAAAGGACATATATTATCACAAGAAAGATCCTGCCTACCAAGATTACTGAAGCTTTCTAATCTCAAAAGCTCAATCTTTTCTGATTAAAAAAAAAAGCTTTAGCAGAACGCTATAAAGTGTCATGTTGGCAAATATTAAGTGTATATTTCACTTAGTAATCATTTCTTTTGTTAGTCCCGCTAGTTGTAAAATTCATCCTTACAGAAAGTTAAGGTTATCTGTGGTCTCCAGTGGCCACCAATGAAAAGGTAACATGTGCATTCTTTGAGGACTTCATAACTGTGGCTAAATGCATATAATGATAAGAGGCTACTTTTAAATTCTGTTTTGAGATGTTCTTAACAAGAATAGTTCTGAAGACCAATGGGTTAGCCAAGATGACACCAGGGGTAAGAACTGAGGCTGGAATACAAATTCCTGACCCTGGGAAAGAGTCAAATTCTGGGCTCAGTGAGGTTGTGGCTCAGTGGTAGAGCGCTCGCCTAGCACATGAGAGGCACTGGGTTCATCCTCAGCACCACATTAAATAAATAAATAAATAAACAAACAAACAAACAAATAAATAAATGTGTTGTGTCTGTCTGCAACTTGAGAAAATATTTTTTTTTAAAAAAGAGACAAATTCTGTTTTGTAATAATAAAGTCTGAATGCATGCCAAAGTTTTAAGCTTTCTGTCTTGAATATTACATATTAATTAAAATGTACAGTATTTGGATGGGAAGGGAATCTTTTTGTCTAGAAGCACCCTACAAAAAGAAAGCACCACCCAGACTTTGCCCAGGTAAACTCTGCTTCATGGACATCCAACCCAGATGTCAACCCTAGAGGTGTCACATACTTTTCAGTGAAAATGCAAGTTCAATCTGGCACTGTGTTACAAAAGATGAATCATATACTGCCAATTTCAAAACAGAGGTATGTCCTCAAAGCACAAGGGAATCACTTCAACAGAGTGCATCTTTTAGCCCACATGAAAAAGGAGAAACCAAAGAACGAAAAGGCTTAAAACTTTCCTATTGCCCTTCTTACATACACGTCTACATTTTTTATACTAAAATGGCTAAAATGTGAACATGCTAAAAGGACGTAGGCCAGCTAACTTAGAGCTCAAGGTGAGAGCCATGTGCTAACAGTGGCAGAGCAATGAGATAAAGAGAGGCAGGTTTCCTGGTGACTGTGGAGCTACTATGACAAACCTTGATTACCTACCCAGCTTTGCATCGGAGACAGAAATTTCTGTTTTGTTTAAGCCACTACTGTATCTAAACCAATACTCTAATTAATACAGTTGACCATTTGTTTTGATAATGACTGATCAGCGTTCACATTTTAAGACCAAAAAAAAAAACTGTCCCCAAACCAGCTGTGCTGGCAGCCCAGACTCAACAATTCAGAGTTTTTAAAACAATTCCACCTTTTCTCTTTTCTGGGTTTGCTTGACCCCATTCAAAATGTGCCGACTGGGCTTCAAACCAAACCTTATGGAACCAAGTCAGAGAAAGAGCTGATTTCCCAGCCTATGCTGTCAGCACAGCCAGCTTTTCTCCTCTTGGACTAAGTAAGAGCTCTTCAAATTGTTTACACATTTCCTAAGACTTGTCCTTTCTAGAAGCACATAGTAACTCCTCTGCAGTTACTGAATTGCTACTTAATGCAGGTGTGGTACCTGGTTAGATCACAGTCCTAATCCCAGCCCTTGAACTAACTACTGGTGTGACAGCTGTTCCTTCTCTGCAGTGTCCCAACGCAGTCAATGAAGGAAGTGTCTACACTACAGGTTACTATATTCTGAATCTCAAAAGAGGGAATGTGTATAATGGAATGAGCACAGAGAGAAGCACCTGAAGGGAATTGGTGTCCTTTATTGTCAGCCTGCACTACCCTTTTAGGAAGCAACACCACCAACTACCTGGTCCTACCTTCATACATGGTGCACCCCAGATGGCCCAGAGCCAAAAACAATGGCACATTTTGAGGTTACCCAGTTCAGTTATTCACATAGAAGTTGCTGGCCAATTTTATTAATATTTTAAAATACCTTAGTTGGAATCTTCTTGGGGGTAGTTGAATTATTCTAAGATTAACTCATAATGATGACTGTACAACTCTAAATGTACTAAAAACCACTGAACTACATACACACTTGCACGTTTTATGGTATACAATTTAGCCCTCAATAAAACTGCTTATGAAATACCTCAATAATCATACAGATAAGAATTAAAGAACTGAAATTACATTTGATGTTACTTGCTGGGTTTCGTGGTACATGCCTATAATCCCAGCAATTCAGAAGGCTGAGGCAGAAGGATCACAAGTTCAAAGCCAGCCTCAGCAACTTAATGAGGACCTAAGAAACTTAGTGAGACCCTGTCTCAACATAGACAATAAAAAGGGCTGATAATGTAGCTTTGTGGTTAAGTGCCTCTAGGTTCAAACCCTTGTACCAAAAACCAACCACCACACCAACAACAACATCAAAAATTTGATGTTACTTTATCAAACCTAGGATGTAAAAAGTCACTCAAAATGTTCTATGCATATCAACTTATAGCCTGGAACAATGGAATAACACCATGTTATAGCCTCTCTCTTTCACAGTTTTCAGGGATTGAACCCAGGGCCTCTCACATTCCAGCCAAGTGCTTTACCACCAAGCCCTAGTCCTGTTATAGTCATTCTTGGGTTCAGCTGAGGTCATATTATCACCCAGAACCACACTCGATGTTGAGGGCTCAGTATCTAATGTGAGAATAGACACATACATAAATCATTACGTGATGATGCTCTGAGTGGATAGGGGCACTGATGCTTAGAAGGACCAGTTATACCTGGGAAACAGGTAGAGCTTCACAGATTAAAACATAAAGTTCACTAGACAGAAAAGAAATTCCAGTAGAAGGGATAGAGTGTAAAAAGACATACAACTTGTGAGAAAATAAAATATACATTATAGAATTGATGGATTCTAAAAAGTTATCTACTGGATGAATGAATTAAACAGATAAAGAAATAAAGTATGTACACTTGTTAAATACGTCATGCAACTTACGTTTGCATAAAATATCATGAACAGCTTCTCACACTAGTAAAACAGATGTACATGAGGTATGTCAACAGCTGTGGGATATTTTTTGGTAAAGATAGATTATATGCATTCTTAACGGTATCTAAACACTTTTTTCTATTTCACATATTTCACCAGAGGGCCATAATGCTTAACTAATGTATAAAGAGGGCCCCCAAGTATTTTGTCCTGAGATCACCAGAGACAGAATGGGGAAGAGGAGTGGTAATAAAGAAGTCCTTACCTGGTGTGTGTGTGTGTGTGTGTGTGTGTGTGTATACATGTTCATTGGTGTTAAGGAAACAAGACTTGTAAGTTGCTAAATAAAGTCTGGAAGGGGTAGATAGTGCCTATTTAGCTTTCCCATACAAAAGAGAAGAGAAGAAATGAGATTTATAGGCCAGCAATCAATCTGGAGAATGACCAGGAAAGTCTACAAGATCTGCTAATGGATTTTGGCCAGAAATCCTTGTACTATATGAATACTACTAAGTAGTCACAAAGTTTTGAAGTTCAACTCAGTTTTCTTCCTAGATACAAATTTATACATTTAAGAACAATAAAACCTTTAGTTGGAATATTGGGGAAATACAAATACATATATCAGGAACTATTTTTTCCCTTATACCATGTGCATGCCATATTAAATGACTCATTCCTGAATGGCAAAAATTGCCCAGAAAATGATCAGAGACAAAATGAATCCCTATAAGATATAATCATGCTAGGCACAGTGGCACAAACCTGTAATCCCAGCAACTCAGGGAAGGAGGATTGCAAGTTCAAGGCCAGCCTCAGAAACTTAGCAAGGCCCAAAGCTACTTAGTGAGACCCTGACTCAAAATAAAAATAAAAAACAAAAAAAGGGCCAGGGATGTAGCTCAGTGGTAAAGCGACCAGTGTTCAATCCCTAGTACAAAAAACAACAATAACAACAACAAAAATCTTGCTTATAAAATTATAAGTAGCACGCTAAACATTAAATGCTTTCTTGATGGTTTATGTGTATGCACATGATAAAATATATATTTTATACATATGAATTAGAACTCAAGAAGTTTTAATAGCGCAAGTTAGGAAGAAATAATGCTTTTGATGCTCAGATATTAAAGACCCAGAAATAGGAGCTGGGCTGTAGCTCAGTAGCACAGTGCTTTCCTAGCACTTGTGAGGCACTGGGTTCCATCCTTAGCATCACATACGTAAATATAAACAAATACAACAAAGCGCCAGAAATACTTGTTGAATGCTTACTGGCCAAATGATTCATCATCAAAGACACACGTTCTCTTACAGAGAAGTTAAATTCTTCCTTATAGCTCATTAGCTTCCCTTTTTAAATTCTAAGTTCTTTCTCCTTGCAGGAAAATGGAACACTGTTTCCTTACCTGTCAAATAATAACATTGAAAAGACTGAAAAAAGTTAACTTGAAATCTGTATGCTTCATAAAACTAATGCCTTCATCTATTCTAAAACTATCTTTCTTTCTAATCAGATTGTCTTAATACATTCAATTTTAAGCCTTCTTTGATTGGGTATTTGTACATAAATCCTTCTTAATAGTCTATGCATAAGTGGAGATTTCTTTCACTATGTTCACATTAAATAAAAATTATCTTTAACATAGAGTTTTACATAAGATATTTTAACTAAGATATTAGTAGTTTCATTTTACTTTGTATACATTGATTGGGACCTTAATATCTGGTTATTTATATCAATATACCAAGCATTTCCCTGAAATCTCACTATCTGAACTCCATTTCACAGATCATAAGCTACTTGTGGAGTTAACTCAATATGCTAATTTTAGGCCATCTGCAGGTGATAATTGCTGTTCCAGGAAATTTTTGTTTCTCTTAACAATTTCTAAGATAAGGTTATTATAACTTGCAAGATCAGTGGTTAAGAATATTAGAAAAATAGTAGTAAACATGACTTCTATACTTGTTTCTTCCATGTTAACATTGTTTCCAAAATTGTACAGCAAGCAATTTTAATTCAATGCTTTCTGAAGTAGATTAAAGTTGTTGCAACAGTACTTCTATAACATTGAGAACTTCAAATTCTTGCAGGAAAAACAAATGTTCCTGATTTATATACATAGTTTTAAAATTTCATTAATCCTCCCAACAACAAAAACCTAAAATCTAAAGGAGGAGAAGTCAGTATATGTTATATCACACTTAGATATCATACTTTGCATGTAAGTGGGTGTTAAAAGTATACAAATATACAAAGATAAATAAATGTCTTTATGCGAGCTAAATTTAGGATTCCTTGGGGGAAAGCACATGTTTCATTTCAAGAGTGAAATATTAACTGATATTTACTAATACAACTATGTATATTCTAGCCAAGAAATAAAGAAGTTCATTAGCTCATACAAAATCAAAATTGGTATTATCAGATCATTTAGTTGTGATACGTAACTCAAAAATTACACTGGCTAGCCATGATAATACTTGAAATGTTATATTAAAATGTAATATAGGGCTGGGGATGTGGCTCAAGCGGTAGCGCGCTCGCCTGGCATGCGTGCGGCCCGGGTTTGATCCTCAGCACCACATACAAACAAAGATGTATCCGCCGAAAACTAAAAAATAAATATTAAAATTTTCTCTCTCTCTCTTTTAAAAAAAAAATGTAATATAACATCTGTGGATGGGATTATACAAGATTTATTTCCTTCTTAGTGTTCATGTATCTTCCTCATATTTTGACAACAATTCTGCATTGCTTTTCTAGTTAGAAAAGCACCCATAATATTTAAAAAAAACTCTAATGTAAATAAAGTTTTTTTCCCTTTTTTACTACTTTAGCAACAGGAACTTAAATATGTAGGAGCCAACTGAAATTTTCCCACTTTTTTGTATGAAATTCCCACTCTTTAGTATCACAATGGATACAATACAAGTAAATTACTTTTGCATTCATGTAACTTCTGGTATTTGGTCATTTTTTAAAAAGAAAACACTATCATATCATGCTACAAAAGACAACCAAAGATTCAAATAATGAAAAGATTAAAGTTCAAGATGCTTTCATAAAATAAGAGAACATATGTTGTCACCTGTGTCACCATTATGTTGCAAGCAAGTAATAAAGTATAATAGTTTGCCTGACAAGGTTGGCTAATCATACACAAAACTGGGGCATCACAAACAGACACTCTGTCCACCTCTGCTTAAATTTAACAGGATTTGAATTCAAGCAACTGAAAATGAATCCACACGAACTAGAAGGAAACAATTTCTTAGATGCAAATACCTTACATAAGTTTTCAACTGAAATAGTTAATAATTTTTATGAATCATAGTTTAATTGTGAAAAGAACTAACAACGACATTACACAATGCCTGGTTTGGGAAAATTGGATGGCAACTCCACTGGAAGCCATACTAGAATGACAAGGCACAAATTTCCTTTGGCAAACTGTATAATTTGAGCTCTGTGGTACCAAGAACACAACTTAATTAGAAATTCTTAGAATCTCACCTATATGGCTAACAGAATATTTACAGCACAGGGGGTGGAAAGTTTAATTAGATAAAGTTTTGAGTGCTTTGAGTTCTCCATGAATTATTTTATTTTCCTTTTTATTAATGTTTAAGTCTTTGTGGAAGACTTAATGGCAAAAAAAAAAAAAAAAAAGCCTTTTTGCCATTTTACTTTACCTGAAATTCTACCCCATGTCATATAAAATGTTTTTTTCTTTTGTAATAAATCCCAGTTTGATCTACATTAAAATAATTAAATAAAAGAAAAGGAACTTTCCATAACAGAGGGCTACATGCAATTAATAATGAATCTAAAGCCATAATTTATAATCCCTAAACAAAATAAGAATACATGTATTGTCATACTCTTATCTTTTCCAAGTTTAGTATACTAGTATATGCTAAGTGCTTCTACGTCTTAATTTTTTCCAAAGTAAGCTAACTTCCCAGAAGTGACAAACTTCACAAGGAGAAGGATCCCTTAAGTTCTCAAAGAGATCTCTACCTTGTTATCCATACATAAGGCATTTCTCGTATGAACTAGCTTTGCTTTAAGCTAGAAAGAACCTCAGAACCAATCTACAATTACTTTTCATTTTTGAAAGACGACAATGTAGTTTGTCATATAATTTGGTAAATCCACCATTTTGTGGTTATGTCTGAAGTAGCCCATTTCTATGGGACCCTAAGGACTAAGTCCTTAGGGAAAAATTAAAAATTTTAGGAGCCTAAAGATAGCTGGTTCCAAGATGAATTAAAAGACTCGGGGTGTTAACTTGGGATACCTTCATTAAGGTATTCTAGGTATTCCCTTGGGTGGGGATCAGTGGTGAGGCTCAAACTCTTCTTTCCATGATTTATTAGTTTCTTAATGTTGTTAACTTAAATTCTTGGAGCAGGGTACTGGGATACATTCTTAGCAAAGTCCCTAAATTAAATAAAATTATACTGCTGAACAGATTCTCACAGATTTCCAAATTAATACGGGGCTCCCCCTACTGGTACTGTGTCACATGTCCGAGGGAAACCCAGACCAAAAAAAAAGTGCTTCTGTGCTTTTCACCCATCTGTCCATTCACAGAGTTATCATCTCCTCCATGGGCAGGGCATTAGGCACTTCTGGGTAAATGATACACAGTAAACACACAGTGGTACAGATGAAGTGAATCTTCATTTCAAAAGCTGCAAAGGATCTCTCACTCTGAGTACTGTGACTTCAGAGAATCCTAAGAATGAACAGAAGATGATCTGAATGTTTATGTCCCCCTAAAATTCATATGTGAAACTCTAAGGTCCAATGGTGACGACATCATGAAGAAGTACTCTCATGATTTGGGATCAGTGCATTTACAAAGAGGCCTGAGGGAGCTTGTTTGCCACTTCTACTGTGAGGGCACAGCAAAAAAGCACCATCTTTGAGGAACAGGGCCTTCCTAGCCTCCAGAACTATGAGAAACAAATCTTGGTTCTTTATAAGCAACCCTTCTCTAAGGTTTCTTTTCTTTTTTTTTTTTTTTTTTTTTTTTTTTTTTGTTATAGCAGCCCAGTGGACAGAGACGGAAATGATTGATTAGTTAAAGCCATTCTAATCTATCAACTCCATTTAGGAAGTATTCAGTCTGAGTAGACTCTACACTTGGACTCACCTAGAACAAGAAAACTCAAAACTCAAATGCCCCAAAGGCAGACAAGTAACAGAAATGAGACAGGTAAGTCATTCAGTAGGGACTAATGGGGACTGTAGTACCTGGAGAGAGCAGGCCCTAACTGCTTAGCATACTCAGGGGCTGCACAGCCCCAGTCACTTGTAAGTATGCAGCAATTGAGATCTGTGTTACCTGATTTTCAGACTGTTCCCAAGAGAAGACAGAAATCTCGGTGTGAGATTTCCTAATTTTGAAAACTGACCCAAACAAAACATATTGGTAGGCCACGTCCAGCCCACAGACCATTGGTTTGTAATCCCTAACCCAGAATCAGAAAGGGAACTCACCTTCTTCTGCCCATTCAACTCTGGCAGGTTCAAAGATTAGGAAATTCTTACAGTTGACTTCAGTGAAAATATCAATAGCTAATCCAAGTTCAACTTTCTAGTCTACATATAATCAATCAGTATGATCTGTATTCCCAAAGAATTCAACCTAGAATTTTTGGTTTTTATAATTCACTCGTTTATTCAAAAAACATCTGTTGGGGCTCGGGGATGTAGCTCAGTGATAGAGCACATGTCCAGCGTATGCAGGTCCTGCCTTCAGACCCCAGTACCCAAACAAAACCAAATAAAAAATCTGTTAAATCTACCATATGTAAGGGATAAGATATGGCAGGAAAGAAATGGGACATGCTATCGATTCTCATTGTGCTTACAACTAACAGAGAGGCTCAACACTAAAAATGAAATGCTGAGTGAGCGGAAGGGAAGATATGTGGTGTGATACATGGAATTGCACTGACCCAGAGACCTAATCTAGGTATAGGCATCAGGAAGGCTCCCTATCCACCTCCACCCCTAGCAAGATGTGCTTTCAAGTCCCTACTTTGGTTGAATATATAAAGGAAAAACTATAAATAATTATGCTCTGCTTGAAGGTCTGAGGATGTAGCTCAGTGGCAGGGCACTCACTTAGCATGCACAAGGCCCTGGGTTCCAGCACCAGCATCAAGAAAACAAAAACAAAAACAAAAAACAATTACTGTGCTCTGTTTGAGATTCCTCATCCCCATTTCCCAATAAAGCAAATACCAAAACTCAATGGTATCTCACTATAAAAAGTAATTTATAAACCTTATTTTGGGTTACACTCCCACTCATTTCCTTCTTTGCTCTAAAAAAAGTAAAAAGAAGGTTGGCTATGTCTCTCAAATAGAAAGGTAGTCTGGAAATTTCTTAAGGAGTACAGCTATAGGAAGACCTTGCCCTCGATTCCACCTTATCAACCAAGCCCAGCAGCAGCTTCCAGCTCAAGGATCATCAGAAGGAAAGTCCCCCCCCCACCCTTCAGTGGGTGTTCTGGCTTGGATATGAGGTGTCTCCAAAGATCGGGTATGAGGCAATGCAAGAAGGTTTGGAGGAGAAATGATTGGGTTATAGTATTAACCTAATCAGTGAACTAATCCCTAATGGGATTAACTGGGTGGTGACTGGAGGCAGGTGGGGCATGGCAGGAAGAAGTGGCTCATTTGGGGAATGGCTATGGCATATATATTTTGTATCTGGAGAGTGGAGTCCTTCTTTCTGTTTCCTGATCACCACGTGAGCCGCTTCCCTCTCCCACACTCTTCAGCCATGACATTCTGCCTCACCTGGAGCCCTGAGGATGAAGTTGGCCTTCTATTGCCCAAGACCTCTGAAACAGTGAGCCCTCAAATTTCTCTTCCTCCTCTGCAATTGTTCTGATCAGGTGTTTCAGTCACAGCAGTAAAAAAGCTGACTGAAACAGTGGGGCTGCAGGCAGTTCAGGTAATATTGTTTGGACGTTGCTCATGTGAAAAGGAGTAAAGTATTGATGGTCCTGAGGTCCTAAAATTGTCCTAAAATCAAACAACTGTATAGCTGGGAGTAGGAAGGCAACCCCAAATTTGGCAGACTCGTTAGAATAAGCGATCTCAAGTCAGAAACAAATGGTACAAACAAAATCTGTTTTGTCTTTGGATTGATGGAGCTCAGTGTACAATGTGTTTGAAATTAGACATATATTTGCCTGCCTCTGGAACTACAACACCTCTCCCATTTTTTATGATTTATCCAATGGTAATCAATCGTAGATAACAATTTCATTTGCAAATTCTCTAATATTATGGGATGGAAACCCCTCCAGGGATAAAACTGGAATATTTTAGAAGAGTGTGGTTCAATATCCTGAGGTTTAGCTGTCTAAAAACTCCACCATTTATGGAGTGAATATCATTGCTCTTGATGAGAGACCAGATTTGCCTTAGATTTTAGTCACAGCGCATCTGAAATCCTAAAGAAAAAGCCCAACCTGGAGGACTTCTCTTCCAGTTTGAAATGTCTACCTGCTATACTGGTCACGTACACAGAGCTCCTACACCACTTAAGGAAGAAGAATAACACTGAACCTGTCCCTAAAGGATTTAAGAGCAAAACTGGGAAGGGAAGCAATGAGGCTTCCAAGCATCTGAGGGAAGGGGAAGCCCTGTTAAGTAGGCCACTGAGAGGGGAGAAAGGAATAAAGCCAAAATTACTGGGTAAGACTAAAAAGTGGAACAATCCAATGGAAAGAGGGCTGTTCACAGTTACACGTTAGTGCTCTGCAGCCCCAACTGTTCTGGTATTTCTTCTGCAATACCCCTGGACACATCACCATCACTTATCTAATGATAACCTGCAATTCACTTGATCTCAGGACAGTGTACTTTTATCTTTCCTCTATTGGAATGTGGGACTTAAGAGGTATTTGTAATCACATGACCTGCTCACACAGGACAGGAGAATGTGAACCCGAAGGAAACGTAAAGACAATTTGATCAGAGCTCTTGGCATGGCATAGGCCTTGCAATAAATTGCTGGAGCCTTACTCAGCAAGTCCTCCAAATTAGGGGCACAAACCCAAAGTCCCAGGACAAGCTGATTTCACCAGCATCTCCTCAGACACTCCTCAGCCAGTCATCCCTACCATGTGGTTTGGTGTGGAAATAAAACTTGGACCACTCTTGCTGGTAAGAAGAGGCTATTTTCATTCTCATATAAGGTTTTTTGATAAATTCATTGTAGTTTTAGGCTGCAGACACCCATGCCATCCCTTCCCCTCCAGCTACCATAAAAAAGCCTTCTAAGATTCTGTAGCCAGACCTCTTTTCACTGCCTTTTAAGTTATTCCAGGGCTCCAAAAGTCATTGCTATGAAAAATGTGGCCCTGACCTGGGCAACATAATCAACTAAAGAATGATAGGAGCAATTCATCAAAATATCTTATAGAGCAAATCATAGCAGCATGAGAGCCCTAAACCTGGGAGCGTCACACACAAAACTTCACCAAGGTGAATGCCTTAAATGCCATAAAATACCTATTGCCAGTCATTCCACCACGAGAATCAAGTCTCTGAACCACACGGTGGCTCACATCTTACCTCTACTTTATGATCTCCGTTCTGTGGAGCACAACACTCAAATTCCTGCACGATGCTGTCCTAACTTAGTTTTCTCGCCTTCTAGATTTTTTTTTATGGCTAATTAGACATTTTACATGCATTGATTCATTTAATTCTCATAAAATCCCATTTATAGATAATGCTTGCCTTCTAGTTTGCCACTACACTCCCACTGTTCCAATCAAACCATCCTCATATCTGAATGACCACTAGTCAACTGTGCTGCAGAGGTGACACCACATCAACTCACACAGCACCATAAAAACATATTGACTTCCATACTAGCTTAATTCCATGAATCTTTGATTTCATAAACCAAGAATTCTGAATTTTTTTCCCATTAAACGTGCACATCACAAAGGTTCAGGAAAATTCAGATTCATACTAAAAATCAATCAAGGGCTGATTATTTGGCATAGTGAAGAAATATCTTAAATAGCAAACTCCCTTAGTGCTTTTAAAATGGGATTTGGTTTTCAATAAAGGCCTGCATACAAAAATTTTAAGCATATATCCATTCGTCGGATGTTCCTGGTTCCCATCAATATGGCCCACAAGCGATTAAGAAACTAGCATCTGTCTTCACTACCTCATTTCACGAGAACAAGTGTACATCACAACGGGAAAAAAGAGAAGGGAAGAGGAAGAATGAAGAGGGGGAAGAAGCATTTTGTATTTTATCAAATACAAGTTACTTCACAGTGCTGTTGGGTTTGTGCTGTTTTACCCACAATGTCACTGCCACTGCCACCCCCTGCCCCCAGCACCGTGTAGTCTTCAAGCAAGGGCGTAATGTGATCGCTGCTGCACGTACTGATCTGGGTTCAGATGCTGCATGAAGGGCACAGCTGTGGCTGTGGTGCAGAGCAAGCTCACTAGTCCTCCCAGATTAAGGGCCAGACCTTGGCCTTTTATCATTAGTATTCTGTAGACTGCCAGCCAAAAATGCATGTTCTAGGGACAGAGGAGGCCAGGGTTTTACACCGTAAGGCTGACTGCACAAGCACCCCAGGGCAGACAAGCAGGGGCTTATAAAGAAAGTATTACTGGATCTGCAGTAAGAATCCTACATAGTTTATCTGACAGAGGAGTTACAATTATCAGAGAATAAATTTGCAGCTAGTATTAACAATTCTGTCAAATAAAATTTAAACACTTGAACACATTTTCTCATTAACTCAGTACAATATATTATGAAACATGTGTGCATTGTTTTAACACTCATTATTTTCAAACACTCGGCCAAATGTACCAGAAAAGATATATGAAAGTAACAGTACACATCAGTCATTTCAAAAGGCAAAATAACAAAGTACAGAATTACAGACTAGAAGTGATATTAATTTTGATCAAAAAACTTTGCTTTCTTTTTTTAAAATATACTTTTTAGTTGTAAATGGATCTTTTGTTTTATTTATTTATGTGGTGCTGAGGATCGAACCCAGGGCCTCACACATGTGAGGCAAGTGCTTTACCACTGAGCCACAACTCCAGCCCCCAAAACACTTTGCTTTCTTAAAAATATAAAATCATGATAACACATATTTACTAAAAAACCTTTATCAGCTCTGAGTGTAACAACGATCACATTTTACAACAACAACAATCACATTTGTAGAGCACTTACTGTATATTCTAGGCACTCTTCTAACAGTTTTATACACTTTACATTATTTAATTCTCACAATTCTATGAGGTGAAGAGAATTATCATCCTCAATTTACAGACGAAAACTGAAGCACAGAGGTTAAGTAAAATGTCAAAGGTCAGATATAAATAGTAAATGGTAGTTATTTAATTATCTTGAAACCACATACAGACTATTAAAGAATGATTACACTTACACAAATATAAGGGAGATGTCTTTAAAACCAAACAGATAAGTTCATTTTAAATTGATGCATTTTTAAAGCATCAATTTTATGCATGTGGGTCTTGCTCCACATCTACTCAGATCCACTTGTTACTGATTTACCTCACTTAAATCAAATCTCAAGTGAGAAAAAAAGCCTGGCTAATAACAGTAAGAGAGAAGATACAATGGGAATAACTATTTGTTTTGCAAAATTATTTGTCATTTTACAATATAATTCATCTGAGGTGTCTTTAAGTAGCAAGCTACCAAACATTCTTTGCCTTAAAAAACCTAGTTAACACTTTCAAACAACACATGCGTTCTACAGGGAGAAGGATAACCATACATGGAAAGTTGGGCAAGGCATGACATTCCTGGATTCTTGGACTTGAAATCAAACATGTAAAAGTTATACTTTCTCTTAGGACATGAGGACACATGAAGAAAAGAATTTTTCTCTTAAACATTCACAATAAATACCAAGACTATGCCATAAAGTAAAAATTAACAACCAGTTCTTATTTATATTTATCTGATCAATTAAGAGTTCTGAATGAAACCTTTTTTATTTCCTTCAACTAGTGTGTGTGTGTATAATATAGTATATATTAGTATGTATAAGCATGTTATCACCATGTTATATATGCTATATATTCACATATATAGTACATATATACTTCTGCATATATAGTGTATATATAAACTAACGTGTACATATATATTATCTGATATTGCTCATGGGAATTATGCCTCAGGCAGAATTTCACTGGTCTGGTATATAAAACCAAAGTATGGTCATTTTTTTTTTTTGTTTAGTTACTGCTAACAACTAAACAAAATAAGTGCTGAGATACTTCTATTTGTTAGCTACTGTTCCTTTTAGAGGTATCAGCTGTGCTGTCTTTTGTTGGCATATCCAAGAGACATGGCTATGATACATGCTTAGCACTTCACAGCTAGGCTTGGCTATTAGGTTTCTACAAACATCACTCTCGTTACTTTATGGTCCCATATTCTCCATACAATGCTGTGCCATGACATTTAAGCTATCAATTTAAATGGATCGAAGGGGAGACAAAATGAAAAAAAATTATCAGTGATGAATAGCAGGTGGATGAAGTCAATCAATCTTCAGCTTAAGTTTGTTTTTGTAGTCTCAGGACATACTATAGGGTTTGCATGTAGAAGACACTTAAACTGTTAGGTTATTAGAAAGTGAATAACACAGATACTTGTTTGGTGGTCAGTTCTTTCTACTTCCTGAGAACATAAGTAAACACACACCTTTCAAATGGAACACATGCTAAGTGACTGAAGTGAAATCATCTGACCACAAATCACGATTTTTAATAGAAAGAACCAAAAAGGTGACATATTTCTAACAAAGCTACTTACCTTACAAACAGAAAGAATATTAATATTTATCAGTTTCTTAATGGCCTGAAAAAAATAGATAATTTTATATAGATTTGATCATATTAGATATATACTCAAGTAATATTGTGATACATTGGAAGTTTCATGGGATATTGCAAAGACCTTGAAAAAATTATAGGAGTTGGGGTGGAAAGGCAGAGTTTATCTTACTCTTAGTGTTACAGTATTTTTCTAACAAAAGCAGCAATTCATGCTAATATGCAAAAGACAAGGTAAACATGCAAGTAAACTATGGAAGTGAAAAGACACATTAAATCCAATATAAATAGAACACTTTGCAATTTCCTCTCTCCTGATATGGAGAGTAGAAATTATTGAGTCTAAGATTTTCAACAGTTTGAAAAAATTTTACATAGCCCTTCAATGACATACATTCCTTATTTTCATTAAAGGATTATGTGCATATGAGGGACGCAGTTTTCCTTCTGGTAGAGATGGTTTACCTGAATCAATCATGCTGACAGATATTAACATATTTGATTTTTAAATTGATGTTTAGAATCCTAATACTTAAAATAGAGTTGTCTTGATATACTAAAAAAATAAAACTAGAACTATTATTGATACTGACACTGTGTAAATGAGTTCATAAACATTTTCTTATTCAATCTTTTTAACATTCCTATGAAGCCGCCCATTTTACTGGTGAGGAAACTAAGTTAGGTTCTTCCCCAGAGAATTCAAGTAGTAAACAGAGGAGTTAAGTGTGAACCTCAGGCAGCTGGACTCCAGTGCTCACAGACTGAATCATTATACAATACTATCTTACCAAGACCTGCATGCATTCTTTTTGTTACCATAGCAGACAAAAAAAAAAAAAAAGACTCACATTGTCCAAGTCAGGAATTTCCAAAAAGTATTCAGGATACTCATATGAGATTCCCACATTGTTCACTGAAATAAGACAAAATTGTTAGCTAATATACATTTTACAGATTTATTGAAAACAATGAGATTAAAGCTATAAAGAAATGATACAATTATATAAAATACTGCTTATGTTTGGGGTAACTTTTCCCACACTTTTCTATTCAAATTTTATACCCTTGAAAAGTCCAGTTCAAATGTCTCTTCTTTCGTTTCTTCTACACTTAGTTAGCATCTAACCCTCGTCAAAAGGACTTCTACTCACCTCTTACTTTCCACGGCCCCTGGAGAGATGTGTACTCTCCCTCTGCAACACAGTTATTTGTAGATATTGCTAAACTCTTCTCTACATCTTCAGTTTTCATAGTGCAGTATAAGTCACATATGACATGCATCTCGTTTTGTTCACTCTTAAGAGCTTGTGTAGTCATGCCACAAATATTTGCCATATATTTTTGGGCAAGACATGTGCTAGACATTGGGAAAAGTAGAAAGAAACTGCTTCTCGTGTGATGGAGTACACAATCTAGTAGGAATAGAAAGGCGCTCAACCAACACAAACAATTATTTCATGACAAAGTGCAGAGTGCTACGGGAGCCTGTTCCAGCAGAGCCTGACTTCATCTGGGAATTGAGGGAAGGATTCTATGTGCAGCCAGGAAAATAGGTGAGACTGAATACCTCTGATAAATCACCCATCAAAGGCTGAAGTCATGTCTCAGTCTTCCTTGCTTCACGACTCCTCAGTCACCTAGCTTAAGGTTGAGGCTCTAAAACTACTGACATGATCTGAACAAACATATGTAATTAGGCCCATGATTTGAATGCTTACCTATCTTGTGGTTTTCTCTAACTTTGGAAAGGCAAAGACAATCCCAAAAAAGGAATAAATACAGGAATTAAAAAACTTCTGGGCATGATGGCACATGCCTGTAATCCCAGTGGCTGGGGAGGCTGATGTAGGAGGATCGAAAGTTCAAAGCCAGTCTCAGCAACTTATCGAGGCCCTAAGCAACTGTCTCAAAATAAAAAAATAATAAGAACTGGAGATGTGGCTCAGTGGTTAAATACCCCTGGGTCCAACCCTGGTACCACTCCTGCCCCCAAAAACAAAGAAAAAAATAAATATACTATTTCTACATTTGTATCAACTAAGTAACTTGTGAAATGGATTATCTATCTACCTATCTAGATATCAAAATAATTCTATTAAGTAGTTCCTATTATTGTCTCCCTTTTAAAAATTTTTACTTTTTAAAAATGTGTTCTCTCTCACTGAAGTTCACAGCAGTTAAATAATTTGACTTCAAGTCATAGAACAAACTAAGGCAGAACTCAAACTCAGAAAATTGTATTTCAGAGACAAGGGTTCTTAATCAGTACATTAAAGTTGTCATACATCTTCATCTGTGATTCAATTCCCCCAGAAATCAGTAATAATTGGATAATAAACAAAAATCTGATAATAATGTTTAATAAAACTGAAGTATTAGAGGAAAAAAGTTCATTTGCAAGAAGATAGTAAATTATGATCAATCTGCCAAAACTTACAAGCAATTGTGCCAGATAAGCCTGAGAGTAATAGTAGTAACTTCAATTACTACTAAGGCAACTAGAGGTAACTACAGTAACCGGACAATAACTTTTTCAACAGACTAACAAAATCAGGGGTTCAAAGGAACTCAGTAAGGGTTCTGTGTTAAAGCTAAGCCAGGCTCTTGAGGCGCTGTGGGTCTCCAGATTTTACTTGCAAAATTTGGTCAGGATGGTTTGAACAAGACCACTGAAACCTGTCTGAAATATGTAAGAAAGGATAATGGCAAAACAAACTGTATTTAATTAGATCTATGCCCATTTGAGAAGGGATAGTATCTAAACATAACAGCAGGTCCAAATTCATTTTTAGTTTATTCAATAGGCTTCCCCTCCAATGGGGTCCCAGGGATCAATTCTATAAAATATCTGTTAACAATTAAGTCAAAGCTAGTTGAAGGTGAGGTATTATATTCGTTTGACTTTGCCCTAACCACTATGGAATTATAAAGGATGAATAATTTATTTAAAATGTGACCAAGAGAAACCAAAATACCTATTAAAACACTACACATAAACAAAATATTCTTTATAAAGTCAGTTTAAGATAACAGAATCCTCAAGGAAGGTTTTTCCAGGTGGTAAATGTTCTTCAGTATTTTTTTTTTTAATCTAACATGTAGGGCAAATCCCATTTCCCTTCACTCTACCATATCTAGAAAGACTTCTATCCTCAGATTTCTTTCTAGCCTATGGAAGTATTAATGCTACATTTCAAAATGCTAAAAAAAAATTGAACAGTATACTTATAAATCTTTTAAAATCCAGATGTGGTCAGAATTTTTGCTTTTGTTTTTTAATTGTGGGAGCTTTGCAAGTGGCACAGGAACTTCAGGAAGTTCATGAATAACTAGGCAAGCAATAAGTATTGCTGTGGTTCAGGCTGCACTAACAATAGATAGTCTTCAGATCTGCCTCTGCTGATTGAACAGAGGGAATCTATCAATGCTATCTATTCACACAATGTAAAAGGGAACATCTATTTAACTTAGCTCTCTATAAGAAAACATGCTCAACACTGAAAACTTTAGCCTGAAGAAATAAATAGTACCATATACAGAACTATGCCTTTATTAATGTAAGTACAGATATATTATTTTTAAAGTTAAAGCTAGAATAGGCCTTTTAGAGCATCAAGTCCAATTCTATGAGAGGAAATGTACACGAAGGTCACAATGGCAATTTATCCTGTACTAGGCATGAGGTCACTTAACTTCCTTCTTGCTTTACTGATTGATCTTTTACTAAGGGGTGCATGCTACCTATCATCTTTCCACAAAAAGTCATCACTTTGGAGTGCTATTATTCAAGAGTTTAGGAAGAAACAGCTGTTGCTTTTATTGGTGTTCAGAAAATGATCCCCCAAAATATGGTGCCTTGGAGTGCTGATAATTTTAAATCAAAGGCATTTGGGAATCAGCAGATTCTGGGTGAGGCTTTTTTCTGAAGTTCCCTTATCTACTTAAACTGGATCCACCAAAGAAGAACACAATTGCCTTCAATCTACTTATTGAAATTTCATTTACCAAGGAAGATTAAACTCATCACAGAGGAGGAAGCTGAAAACCAAACTCCACACCTAGAGGCTACAGTAACTTTGTCGAGGGCATTGTCTGTACTCTGGGCCTATTCATCTCCCCTAAAAATCATCTCCTACCCTTCTAAAGTTGCCTACATTCCCCTTTTCCCTCCCCTATAAAGAGGGTATTTAAGCTTCAACTATCTGGCTCTTCTTTGAATTTCATATTTTGTGTGGGGCCCATGCACGTGTGCATATTAATGAATTTGTGTGCCTTTTCTCCTGTTAATCTATTATTGTCCATTTATTTCAGCAGACTCAATTTCAACTTTAATTTTTTTTCAGTGCCCTGAAAAACCCTTTCACTTGTGTATCAAACCTTCAGAGAGAAAGCTAGAACTTCCCTACACCCTCCAACAGTAATTTCCATAAACTGCAGAATAGTGTGAATCTTTCTGGAAAAGGCAGACCCACTGCAATTTTATTTTGAGACGTTAGATGGCAGCAATAACCAAACAGCAGGCAGAAAGCTTTTAGGGAATGGCAAAAGGAAGAAACAGGCTTTGGGTAGGAGTGAAAAGATGGAAATAGTCCCATTATAATTGAATCTCATTAAGAATGGGTGCAGGCAATGCCATCTCTATATTTTACAAGATTTTTTATAGGATTTACAACACCAAGCAATGTTACAAGTTGTTCTAATGTTACTCAAAAAGGTGAAAATTCCTTCTAAATGGCATTATCTTAAAAATCAGCATTAAATAGTAGATTATTAGTGAGTTTTCCTGAATTTTTCAGGTGAGGCACCAGAAATGGATCTAATTTTCTTCAGTGCCCTGAAAAAACCCTTTCACTTGTGTATTCTTTGTCTTTCAGAAAACAAAGAAATCTGCATAAGCTCCAAATCCTCACGGTTAGCCCACAATCAGAACAGGACCTTGAACACTAAGGAGATCGTTCCCATTCGTTTCTCTCTGGAATTCTAAGACTGGGAAGAATCCAAGAGAAGAGATGAGGCAGACAGAACAGAGGAGAAGACAGACCCAGAACAAGGACCCAGGGAAGAGGAAAGAGAGGTTGGGCAAGAAGTGATCCTCCTAGAGTTGACCCTGGCAGGGAGAACTGGCAGGGGCCGTGATTAGCTGTGCTCTCTGCAGCCCCCTCCAGAACTGCAAAAAACACTGGGCTCAGTGTAAGTGCTTCATGTTTGAGACACAGAAAATCCAGAGATATTCTGAATGTTGTTCTAACTTCTGAGATAAAACTTTAAAAAATCATTTCCACATCTCTTACTTAGGAAAAAAAATACACCAGATTCTTGTTCCTTCTAAGGTCATTTGCTGCTGACCTTACTGGACCTAGAATTCTCTATTGAAACCAGCTGCCAGAGATAATATAATGTCATTAGAAAATTAGATTTTTGGTATCTGGGTTGGGCATGAGGGAAGAACAAACAATAACTTACTAGAAAAGGAAAAACCACTCATATGGTTAACCTCACACAGACCATCAACCTGCTTTTTTCTAGATTAATCAGAAAGCTAAGAAATTAATGTAGTTTACTTTGCCTAATGGTTGAGCTTCCAAATATAATTCTAATAATGCAAAGTTGTCTCCTCTACTTCCTTCTCATGATATTAAAACAGAAAATGATAAGATCACATCTTAGTTACATTTGTAGTTCTATATACTAATCCAGTTTTACCACTTAGTTCATTAGTATAAAATGCTTCTAAAAACTACTGTCACTAATGAATATTTGAAATGTACACTTCAGTAATAACGACTATATCAAAAGAGAGTGGGGGACCCCTCCTGTACTTAATGTTTTAGCTTACATTTTTATAAAAGGGCTGGAGGTATAGTTTAGTGGTATAGCACTTGCGTAGCACATCTGAGGCCTGGGTTCAATTCCCATAAAGAAATTTTTTTAAATGCCAAAGGATACAGACTTCACAAACCCCAGGGTTCAGTCCTGACTCCACTAGCACCAGCTTCTAACAAGAAGCAAGTGATTTCACCCTCAGTTTCGTTATTATACTTATATAGGAAATAGAGATAAGGATTTAAGAATCAAATGAGCTAATATACATAAAATCTTTAACCCAATGTCTGGAAAATATTAACATATTAAATAAACTGAGGAAGAGTTGTTATCATGTGGCCATTAATTCAACAAAACTTTATTGAACTCCTACTTTGTGCCCTAAACAAAGTGCCCTGCTTCTATTTTATATGGCCAGCATCAAAATAGAGAAGTTCTGGGCTGGAGCTGGGGCTCAGTGGTAGAGCATGTGGGAGGCACTGGGTTTGATCCTCAGCACCACATAAAAATAAATAAATAAAAATAATGCGTCCATCTCCAACTAAAAAAATATTTTAAAAAATGAGAAGTTCTTCTGCAGGACAGAACTCTATCTGGGTAGCAGCTAACTAGAAGGTCTGTTTATGCTGATCAAATTTATCCCAATTCCTCCTCTACTCTCTTTAATGCATTCAAGTGGATCTAGTCTTACAGTCTAGAGAGAGTGTGGAAAGTGATGCAAAGAAAATCCCTTCTCTGCTTTATTTAACATATTGCTGTAGCTAGCACATGTTCATACACTGACAGATGATATTTGGAACACCATGTAAAACATTTTGCAAACTTTACAGTTTTCATACACTTGTGAGTAGCAATTTCCAAATAAAAGAGAGTTTACAAGGCTTTAAATTGCAGTGCCTTTAATCAGAAATTGAAAAATTAAGATTGAGTCAGAAGCAACACAACAGAACATTTCCTTTCCACTGTCTAATTATAAATTGCTGTGATCCTTGTTACAAAAGTAGGTAATAGTTGCCATACATATAATTGGAAGAGGGGACGAGGAAAGAAGAATGACATGAGGTTGGTGGCTTAAATGTTAGCTAACAGGAACACATTTATCTATTTCGTGACTTATAGTTCTATTTACATTTCTGAATCACAGAGCTAATTACCCAGTTTTAAGTTAAAGGTTCTGCTTTAATTAATATCATTAGTGGATTTTGAGTAAAAGGAAATAAATTTGAAATCTGAAAGTCTTATGCTCACTTTAGAAATCCAATCTCAGTCAATACATCTAATGAAACTGTAAGGCATTATACATAGCCTGAAATATTCCTGATGAGTCTCCTAAGTGTGTGTGTAAACCCATTTACCTATTCTGCTTACTATGATTGGCTATACCAGGCTTCTGTCTCATTCAGTACAAAGAAGGCTCCCTTCTAGCAAAGAAGGATGTTTGTACCAGTGATCCAACTGTCTGCTTGTGTCTCCACCTGGATTTCTTACAGCTCTCAAGCTTAACATATTCCAAAATGCACTCCTCATTTTGCTCCACAGAATTTACTCAAGATCCAGTTTCCTATCTTAGAGAAATGCCATCCAGTTCTTCAAGTCAGAACCTGGAAGTTGCTCATTACCAGTTGTCTAATTTTGGTAAATGAATTTAATCTCTAAGTCTGGTTCTTGTCTGTAAAATGGGTACAGAAATATTAATATCTACCTTATAAAGTTGTTGAAGATTAAATAAGATTCATCAGCATGGTGCCTGACATGTAAAAAACGCTCAATGAATGTTGAGAAGAATGACTTAAAAATGAAGCTATTATTGTTACTCTTCACTCAAGACCTCTAATAAGGACGCTCATCAGAAAATGATCCTGGTGTCTATTTGTTGTTGTCTATTTCCTAAACATCTATTTCTACCCATTTCCACTGCCACCTTCGTAATATCAACCATCTTCACCTTATGTTTCATTGCCAAAATAGCCTTTTACTGGTGTCCTCTTATCAATTTTTTACTGGTGTCCTACTCCTATTTGGAAGTCAAAAGGGATCCTGCTAAAATTCTAAAATGTTATCAATTCATCCTTAAAATTCTACAGTGGCTTCCTAATTATACTTCCAATAAAGTATGTTAAACTAAATTTGGCCCAAGGATGTCCTCTATACTCTTGAGTCTCTAGATGACAATATGCAAGTCGGTAAGTAAACCTAACTTAGGGGTATGCTTTTGTAACAAATGGCTGAGTCTCAGTCTCACAGCCAGCCAGCTGATCTAACTGTGCTCACCTGAAGCAGTAACCAGTCAAGCTGTCTCTGTACCTCACTTCCATTTTCTGGCCATAAATGCTGCCTGCCAAGTTTGAAGAGCATAGCTCTTTGAGCCTCACATGCAAACTGTTCTTTGCTTAAAAAACAAACTGTTAAATTTGGTTTGCTTAAAGTTTTTCTTTCAACAAGTCCCAAATTTATTAACCTGATTTTCTAAGACTTTCATGATCTGGCTCTGCTTAATCTTCAGACTTCTCTCTTGCTACTGCCCCCTTTGAAATCCTTGCTCCAGGTTGGCAGTCTTCTGTCAGTTCCTCCAACATGCTGAGCACACAGACTCAGGGTGTTTGTGCATGCTGTTTCTCCAACAGGGAAACCTTCTCAGTCTTAGCTTTCAGGTTTCAACTTGAACATTACTTTCTTGGGGAGACCATCTGTGATAGTTTTAACTTTCTCAATAACATAATCTTTCATTACATGCAACACATTCCCAACTACTTATTCCGTGGCTAACTTCCATGAAAGCCGAAACAATGTCTGTTGCATTTACCACTATAGCTACGAAATTTTACTTGTTTAGTGAGTTAGTATACGATTGATTGATGGAATCAATTAACAAATAGGAGTAGAGAATAGAATAGTGGTTACCAAAGACTGGGGCAGGAGAAAAGGAATAGAGAGAGGATAGTAAGTGGGCACAGGGGAACAGTTGGAAAGGAAGAATAACTTCTAATGTTGTATAGCACAGTACGGTTGGCAACAATTAATTGTATATTTCAAAGTAACTAGCCGATGGGATTTTCAAAGATCCTAAAACAAAAAAATAATGAATGTTTGAGGTGACAGATATACCATTGAATACCATGCACTGAAATATCATATTGAACACCATAAGTACTTTTTTTTAAAAAGAGAGAGAGAGAGAGAGAGAGAGAGAGAGAGAGAGAGAGAGAATTTTTTTAATATTTATTTTTCAGTTTTATGTGGTGCTGAGGATCAATCCCAGCGCCCCACACATGCCAGGCGAATGTGCTACCACTTGAGCCACATCCCCAGCCCCCATAAGTACTTTTTAATAGGAAAGGAAAGGTGATGTATAATAAAGAATTTCTTTGACTTCTGTTAATGGGCTGGAGGTCTAGACTTCGGAATACCCTCAGTGAGAGCAGTTCTTTGTTATTAATGGTAGACCCTTGGATCACAACTGAGTTTATGCTAACAAGATGACTCAGGATAGGGTTTGGTCACTAGAAAGACCAACTATCAAACTGGAGGGTTGGGGCTTTGAGCCAGTTCAATCTTCAGATAAGGGAGGAGAGCTCAGGGGATTGAGTTCAATTACATTGCCAATGATTTAATCAATCATGCCTACATAATGAAATCCCATTACAAACTCTGGATACTGAAGCCTGGTGACGCTTCTCATTGGTGAAAGCACAGATGTGCAGGAGGGTGTCCCGACTCACAGGACGAGGGCACAGAAGCAGCTTTGTGCTCAGGACCCTCCCAAACTGCTCTGTGTCTCCTCAGCTCCTCAGCCTGCTAGTATCCTTCATAAATAAACTTTAGTCATGAATACAGCATTTTCCTGAGCTCTGTAAAAGGCCCCGGCTAACTGTCAAACATGAGGAAACCGCAGGGACCCTGGAATTTGTCAAAAGTACAGATGGCCTAGGGACCCGTAAACAGCTAGCATCTGAAGTGAGGACAATCTTGTTGGAAACTGCCTTTGAACCTGTGGAATCTATGCTAACTCTAGGTGGTTAGTGACAGAATGTGACTGTGCAATACTACAAAAGGGAAGATTTAGAAGTGTCTTTAAGATTTCAAAAAAGCACAAGAATCATACACTGGCATTGGCAGAGAAACTCCACCCCTCCCCAAACTATCATCCTATACAGTCCCACAATTTTTTCTATACTCCTGGCCTAATGGCCTCCGCTTACACTTGGGGTGGTAAAAAAAAGAAAGGGGTGGTGGTATTTCCAAGTACATGAAGTTTATCTTTGGTGCCTTCTAAACGAACTTTATTTTGCTCTTCTTTTCCTTATCTAAGCACCCCACTGATCACAAGTCTGCCAATACAATTTTCTTCTTAAATCTATCCTCCATTTCAAAATGATTTTCCCAATCTTTCATTAACTAAAATTTCCTCAGGGCAACTATCCAGGAAGAAGTAGACAGACGATCAAATGAATAAACCAATCCCAGTAAGATGTAAATGACAGTTGTAATCAGTCTTTTCAGAGGTATTGTTATTAATGGTAGACTTTATATATGTCTAGACCCCCTACAGAAGTGAGGCTCTCTCCTCTATTCCTAACTTCCTTGATCAACTGGAAGGGGAAGCTGCATAATTTCCTAGTATGCCCACTCTCTCTTCCTTCCAACCAATCCTACACAAGCTTTCTCAGCACAGTTCTGTGGCCCCTTGGGTCCTTCTCCTAGGTCAATGTCTATTCCTCTTCCTTTGATCCTCTGAGGACTCAACTACAAGGAAGCCCTTTCTCGATCCCAACACAATTATCTGGGAATCTGCCATTTGGAAGCTAACTACTCCTTTTTCCCCAAGTAGCTAATACTTGGGTCTTTTGTAAACTAACTTGGGAAACCTAAATATACACAGCGAACTGACTAATCTTAACTCTGATGAATATCTCTCCTTAAACTATCTTTTTAGTACATTAGTGGGACAATTATCACTTACAAAGGGCACAGCAATGTCTAGTTCAGCTTTACTATCGATACATATTATTGCTGTCAAAGTGGGGCCTCTTAAAATCATGGGCCATGCGTGTGGGCAGAAGAAGTCAATGGCTGACATATAGTTCTGAACACACTTGGCCAGGATGACAACACAGATCATCTGATACTCACTCATACTCTCAATTTTTCCACTGACATAAACCTTGACACTCTAGGTGGAAAGGACCTTCAGAACATTTGAGAAAATTCTTGTCTAGCGTGACTAAAATTATAGGAGCTTTTAAAATTTGAATCACAAACTAAGTAACTATATTTTTCCAAGAGGATCTTTCTTTCTCCTTCCAGAATAAAGAATCTCACCTTTACAAAGTTAAAAAAGCCACAGTAGTGGAATTTGAAAAAAAAGTATTGTCTGTGGCATATTTCAAATCCAAGGCTACTCCTTTGGCCTTGGTAAATTTCGCCTCCCTGCAATGTATTGTGCAAAGCCCTCCAAACCAATTTGGAACACAGAGGAGAGTCTCGCCTGAGGATCAAGTAAGCATTATAGCAATCATATTTTGTTAACCAATTTTTTGCTTATTCAAAGATGTAAGGATGTCATTTTCTCCAAATAGTTGAAGTTTTATAAGCTTCTTAAATCTGTATTTCTTAATATTTGCCTGAAAAAAGACATGCTTACTGTTTTTTTTTTTAACATAATAGAATTAAGAATCCCACCTTAAGCATTTAGAATCTCATCAAGTTATGGTAACCTTTCAGGATAAACTCATACAATACATGGCTGTTTTCTTTCCACTTATCTCATTGAAAACAATGTTTCTTTCATGACAAAGGGTTTTAGCATTTCCCTTTATAATTCAAAAAATATTAATTTTCTTTATTAAGCACTGACTATAGTTTGGAGGTTAATACTCTTCAAACAAATAGAGTATATTTTGGTCATTTATTTTTCTTTTTATCATTACTAGTTTCATTAATACTCAGTAGGAAAAAAATCTTATGACTTAGTATAGTGTGGACTGCTAGGTCTTACTAGAAATTAACCTATACACAGAATATCTTAGAGAAATCTATAAAAGGTGAGATTTGTAAGAAGCGAGGAGGAAGGAGAATAAATGATTTTTACCTTAGGAGCAGAGGTGAGAGTACATGGGGATAAGGGAGGGGGAAATAAGTTGAGGGGGCTAGAAATCCAGGTAATGGTACAGGTGGGGGGAAATAAAAAATAAAAAAACCCATCAGACTCCCCTCACAAATTCTAGAGGATTAGATCATACTAGAGAAGACACTGTAGAATTGGAATACGACCAAGTAGTAAGATAAAATTCTGCTCACAGATATGGTTTTCAAAATTATAATGCAACATAAGTATAATATTTTACCTAATAAATGTGGATGACTGAAGAGACAGTTGTGGCAGAGCCCGGTTTGTGAGATAATACGTCAAAGTACCACTGTACACTTTCAAGGAGTATGTATACATTAGCTATAATTACTTGTGTTACTGATCTGTCATCAAAACTTAAAGATATATAAGTATTTAATCAGAACCAGTTTTGTTTGGGTTTTTTGGTTGGCTTTTCTTTTTTGGTCTTTGTGGTGCTGGAGACTGTACCCAGGGCCTTGCAAATACAAGGTAAGTACTCTACCACTGAACTACACCCACAGCCCCTCAAACTGTTTAATGACAGTAACTTTAAAGCTAGGTTTCTCAGTCTCAGCTCTACTGATATTTTAGGCCAATAATAATTTGCTGTGGGAAGCTCAGCAGCATCCTTAACATTTACCCAATAGGGGCCAGTAGAACCACCCAAGTTAGTGACAAATGAGAAATGCTGCTGATCACTGCCAAACTGCCCTTGGCTGAGAACCACTGCTTTAAAGCACTGGGAAAAAAATCTAGAAATTATATTTATGGCTCTCCCACAAAACTGAGGATGAGAGACAGCCAAGATGAACAAGAGCTGAGATGTCCATCGTAGCAGCCAACTGTCACATATGCCTACCGTGCATGTGGCTAGTCAGGACTGCAGTGTGCTGTTAGTGTAAGATACACACTAAATTTCAAAGACTTAGTTACAAAACAGAACGCAAAATATTTCATAAGTTTTTCATACTGACTATATGTCCAAATGATAACATTTTGGCTATAGCAGGTTCAAATCAAATACATTATTAAAAATTAAATTCATCTATTTCATTTTATTTTTTTAAAAATGTGGTTACTAGAAAAGCTGTAATTATATATGTGGCTTGTGTAATCATTCTATTGAACAGTGCTGAATTGAGGCAAAAGAAGAAAAAAAAAAGCTTCCTCCTTCATGCATGCTATCCATTCCTGGCAGGCTTTGATTGAAGAAATGAAACACAAAAGAGCTACCTTCAGTTTTCTCTTTATATTCTCTATATGATGATACCTAGTCTCACTGTTTCCATGAAATTACTACTCTTAGATAATCAATCTCCAAACTGGACCTGCAAACCTACATGTCCAACTATCACACTAACAATCCATTGTGGCTCTCCTAGAAAGCCCAAACTTAAAAGATCCTCACTCCCATAAAAACTCCTCTTCCAGAAGTCTTCATTTTAGTAAGTGGTATTATTGAGGTGAACACTGAAGCCCAGAAACTTGGAAGTCATCCATGAGTTCCCTCTTTTTCATCCCACCTGCAATCTCTCACAAAGTCCTCTTCATCTACTTCCTGAATATTTCTGGAATCCCACTGAATAGGGAAGGTCATCATGATCTCTCCCTGAATCAACTGCCCCTTCCCCTTTATCCTCTTATTACACCTGCCCTTCCTTCTAGAATATTATACTATATAAATAATGTAGTGTAGCTTTCCTTATTCATTGTTGTAACTCCAGTTCATTGACTCATGAATTAATGACTATGAATGAATGAAAAGGAGTACAAAGTAACTTGCTAAGAGGCTGGACTACAAGAATAATGGCTGAATTAGAATATGAGGCCTGGGAGAGCTTATGTCCAAATGCCAATGCTTATGTGCTGACCCAAGTCTTAGGATTCTAGAAATGGGGGGAAAATGGTTGGGAACCATGTGCTCTGCACTCCCATCCTTAACAGATTTAGTTATCATACTGAAACTCAAATCAAAGTCTTTCTGGGTCAGGAAAGAGCTGCTGAAGGTACCTTGTCCAATACTCCAGTCCTGCACCAATCTGATGCCCAACAATTTCCGTCTCCAAAGCCCTATCTGCAGATTATCTATAGTTTCACAATTGCACAGTGAAAAGCAGCTAAAATGAATACAATTATGATGAAATGTACTACTTCTATAAGTAAGTCATTCTCCAATAACACAAGGTCAAAGCAAGTAGTCTCCTTTCGTTGTAGGTTCTTGACCCCCTTTCCTGCCTAAGCCATTCTTCTTCATTTCCTAGTCCATCACCGGTTTGAAGGGAGGTTGGGATAAACTGTGGCAGCACCTATCCTAACCAGTAAGTTATGGTTGCTAATTTGGAAGTTTAAAGACAGTCAATATTTTTACATATCTTAGTGGTGCTTAATGTATTCCAGATCTAAGCTACAGAAGAACTTGTAAAAGACTTTCCAGCTGGGGCTGGGGTTGTGGCTCAGTAGTAGAATGTTTGCCTAGCATGCATGGGGCACTGGGTTCGATCCTCAGCATCACATAAAAATAAAATAAAGATATGTGTCCACCTAAAATTAAAAAAAAAAAAAAAAGACTTTCCTGTGTATTTTCAGAAGAACATGTAACACAAAGGCAAAAACTAGACCCGTGATTTCATTCATCTTTCACCTACTGGTTCTCCTATAAGTGAGAGTGCAGTGTGTGGGAGGATTGGGTATGATGAAGTATGATGCACCAGACAGGGGTTAAGAAAGGATAGCATGTCAAAGCCAGGGTCAACCATAAGTCCAAGTGTACCATGGAAGGCTACACTTGCGTAGCTGATTTTTTAAAAACTATCTTATCTAGAAACTATATAAAAGACAATTCTTTTGTAAGATGAGGAAAGGAGAATAGGTCTTTATGACTAAAGAAATGTTAGAAAACATAAATTTTTACTTGTAAGGCAGATGGATCAAAAGTTCAAGGTCAGCCTTGGCAATTTGGTGAGACTCTGTCTCAAAAGTAAAAATAAAAACAAGGGTAAAAATTGTTTTTTCTTCATTATTTTCCTTTTGTAGCTCAAAAAAGAAAACAAGAATAATTACCAGGTTCCCCCCACTTTAGGCAGAGGGATAAAGAGATTTAGTAATAAAGTGTTTTTCTAGACTAGAGATACTGTTTCTAGAAATGACTCTTGAAGAATGCTAGAGAACTTATCAAAGACCATTTTCCCTCTTGATATCTTGTGGTGAATCTTCTCCTTATTTACAAAGTTCACTATCTCAGCAAACACATCTGTTTTTATTAACATGAGAGTGTAATAAAAGAGACTAGTGGACTTAGAAAAAAACAAACCAAAGATGCACTCCCCATTGTGCCACTTATGAGACCAAAGGTGAATCAGCAATCTCTGTAAACCAAGCATATTCCATTTGGGGTGTGTGTGTGTGTGTGTGTGTGTGTGTGTGTGTAAACTTTATTCTTTTTTGGATAAAACAATAGCTATTCAGAATACCTTTGGTATTAAACCTTCATGGGGATGAAACAGGAAAGAAAAACATCAAAAAAGGTTTCTAGGTAAGGAATGATTAATAAAAGGCTAAGAACACTTTTCTAATTTCCCAACTACAAATGGGTCTTCACACTCATCTGAAAGGACTCTTCAGATATAGCTATATTATAATCTATAAAGAATGAAACTGGGAATAAAATAATCCAAACTGAGCAATTGCCAGGAATGTATAATTAACATAAAGAGTCAAACACACACAGACTATTGTCACTTGATGATTGATTGTATTAATAAAACAATTTTCTTCTTACTAGTCATTTTACCTCTGAATACCTAACATCCAAAGAGTAAACAAAGGTAAAGTAAAAAAATAAATTCAAAGGAGTATAAATGCAGCAAAAATACAAACCTAAAATGCCAATTTCAAGACCCGCCAGGTCTGTTTTAATTTTATCATAAATATCTTCTGATGTAAAGTCAACAGCAATGGTCCTTGTTTCCACTTTGAATTTTTCTTCTAGAAAAAAACAAAACACACACACAAATGAGGAAAGATAGGGAAAATTAATACATAGCAATTAAGATTAGAGCATTTGATAGCATTATTCTTTCATTCTCTTTTTTCCTCCCAATCTGATATGACATTTAGACCAGGATAATTTTAAGCAATCATGAGACCATCTAAAAGATGCTATACAGACAACACAATAGTTCAGCAATTAAAAATTCCAGTGTCGTCACAGAGCCCGCTGATGTTCCTTAATCAGTTCTCCTTTTATATATCAATAATGAAAACTACTTTTTAGACCCTTAGTTACAAATAATAAAACATGATTCATATCATAATGTTATATACGCTTTAAATATCACTGGCTTTGTGATTTTAATTGCAAATTGATGCTTTATAATTTCAAGAGGAAGTCTTTATGTCGTAAAATACCTTAAAGTGTGATATATTAAAACAAAAAGTCCATCTTATTAAAATGGAAATAAAATGAATATGACCTTATTGTAATTTTGGAGCTTGGTTAACAGTTAATAGCCAATACATTTTAAAACCACACAAAATACAGAGTAATAAATCTCTAAAATGACATGAGAAAGACCTCAGTGTTCTCCTTTGCACAGGACTATTAAAGTCCAAACAGAGCTGAAGGAAATAACAGCTTCAGAAATGAGACCCTCGAGAAACAAAAACTCATCTGAGGTAAGGTATAATGTTTACTTCTGCCTTCACAAGTCAGCCCCTTTGAAGAGAGAGAGTGGGCTTTGAGGTCACCCAGACATCGGTTCCAATTTTATTTCCAACTTATTTGCAAAACGACTTTAAGCAAGTCACATGTCCTTCTTGAACCTCAGCATCCTCTTGTGAAAATGAAAGTACCACCCCCAACTTAGAATGTGGGGCTGAAGTGATATCTGTGGACAAACAGAAGGAATCCCATAAACACGGGTCCCCCTTTCCCATCAATCCCCAGCCTCCCTCCCTACAAATGTTATTCTTTGAAACCTGCTGAAAATTCAAAAGATTTAATTTTAAAATCCTGCTTCCAAAAATAAATCTTTCTTCAGTCAAAGTCAATGTCAGCTCATCACAGAGTTTGCAGGATTAATCCTTATAGGAAGTATCCATTCTTGACCTAAATGGATTTATGTCTAAAACTAAAGAGCTGGTTCAGGAGAGACCAGATTCTTGGTTAGACTCAATGAAAAGTATTGACCCTAGGTAAAAATTCATGCATAAATTGAAGAGAAGAAAAATCAACCAAGAAAATACCTTGTTTGGTGTTAAAGGTATTCTTCCTATTGCAGTATATATGAGGTATGTGTGTTTACATAATGAAGAGTTAGGCACAGAGTTGTTATTTCACTAGACCTCAGAGCACATCTTACTAGAAATGACTCAAGAAAACTTACCACCAGTAACTAAAGAACACTAACTCCATTACAGCTCAAGATTCACATGGGGGGACCCAAAACAAAAAGCTGAAGGATACTTTTTGCTGTATGTAAAAACTTATTCAAGTATAAAATAAGATAAATTGACTAATTTATTTTAAAAAACAAAGTATTTTTGTGTACTAGCGTTAGGTTCAGGAAAATCTCTCTGTAGTAATAAAAGTAATCCCACAATCCCTGTGTCAGATTCATTCTTTTAGAGCTTACAGGACTTGGTGAGTGTCCTTGTACTACTGTAGTCCTGTGCAGATATGCTTCTGAAAACAATTCAACAACACTCTTGGAAAGAATGTTATTTAATAATAAATGCCCATGGAAGCTTTCTTTATATTCACATTAGGACAAGTAAATGATTTCTGGAGTAAGTTTTTCGGAAGTTTAAAAATTTGAGGGCTGGGGATGTGGCTCAAGTGGTAGCGCGCTCGCCTGGCATGCGTGCGGCCCGGGTTCGATCCTCAGCACCACATACAAAGATGTTGTGTCCGCCGAAAACTAAAAAATAAATATTAAAAATTCTCTCTCTCTCTCTCCCTCCCTCTCTCACTCTATCTTTAAAAAAAAAAAATTTGAACTTATACATGGATTCCCCAGAGTCCTGTTCTGGCCCAGTCAACACTGCTTTTTTCTTCTTTACTTTTCTTCATTGTCTCTGACTACGGGCCTTTTCCTTTTTCAACATAGGTCAGATAATATCAGTCCCCTCCTCACAAACCATCTCACTCAGAGTAAGAGCCGCAGTCTTTGGTCTCAGCCTAACGCTTCTCAGATCCCATCTCCAACGGCTCCAGTTGCTCTCCAGTTCCAACAATGGTGGCTGCTCACACTCCTAAACACAGAATATACTCCAAAGGCCCTTGGGGTGCTGACACCTACTATTCCCTGTCTGGAGTGCTCTTCTGCATCCCTTGTCTCTGTTGAGTCCTTGAGCAAATGCTACCTTCTCAGAGAAGCCTTGCTTGACCATCATTTTGAAGATGCCTCTTCAGAAGAATCCAACGAGCTCCCCTCGTTTCCTTTCTGAGAATCATAATATGTACATGCTCTTGATGAGGCCCTTGGTGGGTTGTGAGGTTTTCATGACCTGACCCCACACCCACCATAAAGTTGTATGGGGCAAAAATAGCAGCACACATATGTAAGAAGAGGAACAGTTCTCTCTGGGCCCAGGCTATCAGACAAGAATTATGACAAGTACCCCAAAAGGCTTGCTTTTAGGATAAAATGGGTGGCTTCCTTAGGAATTAGGGAAGTGATTTAAGGGTACACATCTTTCCCCTTCCCACAGCCTACCACTCTGCCTCTTATTGTCCCAATAGAATGTCAGACTAATGGACAATGATCTGACTACACAAGGGTGTAGTAAGCACCAGACACACATGGTACAGAGTAAGCTGTACAGCCATCTTCACAGACTTCCAAGCAAGGTTTTTCACAAGACCCAACCCAGCAACAGCTCCTGTAGGGAAGAATGAGCACTTCATCAAAGCCTTCAGAGTGGGTGCTTCTGGGTGTTCACATCCTTGCCTACCACAAAGGTCCAAAGAATGACATAGCCTCTGGGCAAGTCTTTTTCCCAGAGTAGAAGCAGTAATAAGATACAGTCAACACCCTACAGGTGTGCAGGATAAAGATACACAAACAGAATTTGGAGGCTTCAACAGACATAATATGAGCCACTCAAATGCTGGCAAGGAAACTTCTGTTGCCAAAACTGTGGAATGTGATCAGCCAGCAGTTTGGGGGTGTTATTCCTTTGGGAATTGCTTCACCCAAGAACCTGCCCTTCCAGTGGTGGGTCAATGACTTATCGCCACGAGGATGTAAAGTCATTGGACAGCTTGTACCTTCCAGGTTCTGATTCCAGAAATAGAGTCTGTTTATTATCTTATTAATTTTAGGTATGAGTTTTAAGACAGGGTTTAATATTTCTAGTAGTGAAGTCTCCTTTATTGATCTTCTTTTATAAAAATTTACTTTTTCTCACTTGTTTAGTCTGTTTCTATTGGGTCTGCATTAAGCACTTCAATTAAATTTGTGAAGAATGACAATGTGGCATTCCCTCTAGGCTCTCTGTTTATTCAAATGTTGTATAATTGTCTGACAGTAAAATCTGTAGTTCTTAAAGACAATACAGAATTAACGAATCCATTGAGCTGGGGATGTAGCTCAGTGGTGGAGCCTCAAGCCATTCCATTACCTATAATCATGGATATTCTATTTCCACAGTCACATTGCTATTTTAGACTCAGAGTATTCTGAATTAGTTCAAAGAGTCTGCAATTGACAGGAAAGGAACTGTACCCACAAGTAGTCTCAAGATGCTGCTGAAAACACCCCTAAATATTAAAACTAACACAGGTTTAGGTTCAAATAAATAGAGGTAAAAAACACATTCACAAGAGCATCATATTGCACCTCAGCCAGAATTAGACGGGCAGTCAGTATAAATAGATAAATCGAATCAGGTTGGATCAAGGAGGCCAATTTTGAGTGAGTCTGGGAAGTTGGAGACTGGCCCCTGAGGGACTGAAATGTGAATTCCTTCAGAGCCCTTCCTCCACCCTTATCAAGAACCTGCCCCTGCTCCAACCTGTTGCTAAGGTAACCTGTCCCAGGAACTGCCTGTCCCTCCACACGGGGGAGCTATAAGGTTGTTGATGTGTCCTACTCCATCCTGCCCTTCCCCCTTCAGCCCACCTGTTTCCCACCTTTGGGCCCTCCCACCCAGCATTCCTGGGCCTAGTCACATAGGCAAGAAGGAGAAAGATAAGGGGGAAAGGCAGGAGAACAAAGGAAGCCTGGGACATATAAAAAGGGCAGAACACCTCGCTTCTTGGGATACCAGGATACCCGCGATGGCCCTCTTCTCCCTCGCAGGAGAAGTCTGTGTTCCCCTTTTTAAATAAAACCTGCTTTATATGCTTGCCTCAGTGGGCTTCTCTAATGTTCAGACTTCAACATGTCACGGATAACCAGGGGTGTCAATATTCAACACACTTCTAGTTCTGGCCATCCCTTTTTTTTGCTTTTTTAGAGATGAATGTCTCACAAATTGCTTAGAGCTTCACTAAACTGCTGAGGCTGGCCTTGAACTTGTGATCCTCCAGCTTCAGTCTCCCCTGCCGCTNCCTTTTTTTTTTTTTTTCTTTAACTTTGCTCAACAAACTGCCCCCCCCCCCTTTAAATTTAACAGTCTTCCTCTAAGACTATTCATAGACTTCGGAAAAACTTTCCTCAAATAACTCCCCTAAGTGACTGGGGATACTGTGAAAATGCCAGAAAACAAGTCTTATCTATATAAATTTGGGTATTATTTAAATTTTTCTAGCTATATAAACCAAAAAGAGTATATTGATTCTCCTTTACCCTACCTCTGCTCCAAATAAACAGCCACTTCTCCTAAGTTTCAGGTTTCATCATTATAAAATTCTATTGCAGTCACCCTTCCCCACCTTGCCTATAATGTAACACTGTTTAAGATTCAAGTGGTGCCGCTGCCTGTGTGGACAATCTTTTAATGATCTATTTCCTCCAAGGAAAAGCTCCTTAGTCTCTTGGGGACATTCCTGGAGACCTTTTATGTAACCCTATTAGGAGCCTGCCATAATGTATGAAATAAAGAGTCCCAATTTCCTAACAAACAGTGATCATTCTTTGTCATCTTTGTCACTCTTATATTTCCAGCACCTAGCACAATGCCTGGCATAAACCGAAGGCCTCTCTGCTAATAAATGAGTAAAAACATTTAGACCAATACAACTGATTTATTAAAACCACCTTCTTGGTACTTGCTGAACTCCTCCCTTAGAAATAAAACCATATGCTGGCCAGGCGCAGTGGCGCACGCCTGTGATCCCAGCAGCTCAGGAGGCTAAGGCAGGAGGATCTCGAGTTCAAAGCCAGCCTCAGCAATTTAGCAAGGCACCAGGCAATTCAGTGAGACCCTGTCTGTAATAAAATACAAAATAGGGTTAGGGATGTGGCTCAGGGGTCCAGTGCCCCTGAGTTCAATCCCTGGTAACCCCCACCATCCCCCGCAAAAAGGAAAAGAAATAAAACCATATGCTGATAAGAAATGTCTACATAGGATATAACATAGGAAACTACTGGTCATTTCAAAGCATAAGATAAACTGAGAGCCCGATAACTCACTTCTTTTGTCTATCATTCTCATAAAAACTCAAACATTTTTGAGTTGTAAAAACTTTAGAAACCATCCAGCCTCGTGAATAAAGTTCTGCTGGCGCTGAACTCAGGGGCGTGGATGTGAAGGCGGAGGCTGTGAGTCATGGACAGGCCATTCTCCATATCCCCAGTTCTCCCGAAGAGAGGGGAAGGGAAAGGCCCTTAAGGGAACAGAGCTGGAGCCAGAGCTCACGATTTCAGCTCCTCACGCCTAAATTCATTAAGTTCAGTTTACAACTATACACAAAGCTTGCATGTTTTAAAAAAAAACTCTTCATTTTTGCATAAAATTATGTTTTATGTTACTTTGAGATTTAAAATAAACACAATGAGGCTTTTGTATTCTCTGAGGGAAAAACAATGATCAAAAGTCCCCAAGTAGAAGGAAGATCAGCAGAACAGAGTAAGGAGAATGGGAGGAGGAAAGAACGAGGAAAGGTGGGCGCACCAGCGACTGAAATGGAGAAAACCAGATTCCATGCATGTGCGATTTTGCCAAAATGAAGCCAACTATTAAGTACAATTATAATGCTCTATAATAATAATTTTAAAAAAGAATTTTTAAATAATAAACAAAAGAAAAAAAAGAATTTTTAAAAAATTCTCCCTTTTTTCTTTCTCCTATGTTTTCTCTCCCCAACCTCTCCAGCCTCAGGCCCTACCATATCTATCCTTCCATCACTATCTCATGGAGTGAGGCGCTCCCCATCAGAGAATGCCTGCCTTCTGTGGTTTGGAGGAAAGATGATTGTGCCCTGGAAGGGAATAATTCATCTGACTCCATTTTTAAAGGTTCACTTAATTATAATTACCAGAGATGCTACTCAAATAATGGTCTATTTTTTTTTACATTGCCCTTGAAAAACATTCACAATAATTTTAATCTTATATGAAGAGACCCACTTTCAGTCAAACCAAAAAAATTAATCAGCTCATCAGGATTCCATCCCAAACCAAGTACTTCTTTATTTTAAGCCAAGGTTATTATATTTTATTCATTACAGCCTTTTTAACTAGAACAACCACCTGCAATAAATAAAAACCTTCTACCATTTGAATTTGTTCTATTCATAGGTCACGAATAGGTTCTCTTCTTTTGAAAGCTCTGAGTTCTACACTTGGTTCAGGAATTGTGGACTCTTGGGTAAGCCACTCTTAAAATTTTTCAGATAAGGGTGTTTATTTTCTGTACTTGGAAAACAAAGACCTGCCAATAGAAGCATCTGAATTTATTTTTTTGAGAGGAGAAAAAAAGAAATAAACAAAACTTTTCCTAATATTGATTCCAAGATGGCGTTGCTAGTAATATGGAAGCAGAGTTTCTTGGTAAGAGACGGGATGCGACTGGAAGCTCTGGACTTGAGTGCCAGCTCATGTGACTGCTGGTGGAGGGCCCTTCACTAGGCCTTTTAGCTTAAAAGAATTCCATTTTTTAGCCTATACACCATAAGAGATAACATCCACCCTACATAGTTCTCATAAGGACTACCTGTGATGGCAGGCTGCTTGACATCGTTGGTTCTCCTTGACAGCATGGGATGCTGTAGGTATTAACTATCCTGTTAACTCTTACCCCTTTGTATCAGTTGCATTTTTTTAAAAAAAAGCTGGCCATGAATTTCCAGCTCTATTTTAAAAAGTAATTTATTTATTAGAGTATCATCCATGGAATCAGTGTCATGATGTACTATTTTAAGCCTTGCTCTTAGTGTCCAAGTAGTCTTTTTTTGACTCAACTTGCTTGTGATTAACCTCTGAATCACATTTTTGTGATTCTGAATTTTACATTTTTATTCACTTTTCATCTTTGAGATCAGGATGTGTTACAACTGACTGCATATCAGTTTAATTGGCAAGTTTTCTTTACTAATGGTTACAAGCCACATCATTGTTCCAAGATCAACAGCATCTCAGATTTGACGAAGGAAGTCCACGACCCTGGTGACATCCACCTTTCTCTTTAAGGTCACAAAATAATGTAGGACAGATTCTAAATGTAAGATTCCTGTAACCAGAGCTTGTAACACTCTACCCTCAAAACCACTAGTCAAGGAGGCAGAAAATTACCCATCCTAAACTACTACCTGAAAATCTTAGTGTGTGATCATTCACTTATTCAAGAGCATGGGCATCTAGAACTAGGCAACTAACCTGCAAGTTTTACAAAGGTCTATGTCTGGTTTTTTGTCTTTCTTATTTATTGCTATATAATTATAACCAACAATACCTGGTACATTATGGGAGCTCAATAAATATTTTGATTGATCAAGAAACACATACTAAGCAGTGCCCGCATGCCAGGCTTCACCCTGAGGATAATCATTAATTCCCTCAAATTGGTCGTATTTTGGTGAAGGAGATATACGGAAACCCAACTGCTGCTCTAATAAACATGAACAAAGCATTAAAGAGAAAGGACTCCCTTTTGCTTGCAGAGGGGGATTTTAAATAGGATGTACTATTAGGGTGGAAATCTTGAGGAAAAGCAGGAACCAGCCATGCAAAGGAGAAACTGGAGAAAAGGAACAGCATGTTGTAGGAACCCCTGTGGATGGTGTACGTGGTGCACAGGGAGAAGTGGAAGAGGCATGGTAGGAGGAAGCTGGCAGAGGCTGTACGTGCCACGAAAAGCATGACTGACTACATAGTTAGTGGAACCCAGTGAAAAATAAAAATGCAGGGCTCCTTGTTCAAAAGTGATGAAGAACTTCAAGACAGTGACAGCAGAGAATTGAACCAAGCGTGGACCCTTCTAAGTGCAGGGCCCTGTACAAATGCCCAGGTCACAGGCCTAGAAGTTGGCCCTGGAACAAGTGTACATTTCATCGTGTGCGCTGTAAGCACTTAGCAGAGGCTATTAAGCCGGGAAGTGCCAAGATCACACGTAGGCTTTTGGGGGGGTTTTTTGTTTGTTTTAGGTCAGAAATGATGTGACAGAGTAGAGGATCCACAGCCCCACTGCCTGTTAAGAAAAGCAACAGGTGGCAGGGAAAGGACAAAGCAGCTGCTTTAGTTCCCTGAGAGAGGAGGGCTCCAAGGAAAAGAGCAGAGGAAAAAGAGACCAGTGTGGGAAGACTTCAGAGCCGGATTTACACTGATTAGATACACAGCTTCAGAGAGAGACGGGAACAAGGGTTCATCCATTTGCTTTAGAAATCTGGTTAACACACTATCACATCTTAGGGGGAAACAGTCTTCCTGGATTTACGTATCAAGCAATGTTCTCAATGTTCTTGTGAGTGTATCTCAGCATTTTTTATCATATAGTAAAATGTGTTCTTTTTTTTTTTTTTTTTTTTTTTTTTTTTGAGTAGAGTGAGTCTTTTCTTGAGGCATCTTATGTCTCTTTGTTGGCTTGAAAAATAAAATGATAACCAATGTGATTTGGGCCAGAGCTGACCAATTTTCCATGCAGGATAGCTGTAAGCTCAAAATCAAGTTAGAAGAAAAAGAGATCTGTGTCATCCACCATAATACTCCTCCCCTCTTCTTTCAAACATAACAAGAACTAAAATTAGAAGTCAAATGTCACACTATACCTTTCTTCTAAAAATGCTAAATGAGCTAATTTTTTTTTTCTTTTAAGAAACGTCTTTATTTTAACCTGTCACTTTGCTTGTACAAATATCCCATTCTGGTTTTGTGAAATCACACCACAAGGAAAAAAGCATTCTTTTCAAAATCTGGATTTGTCATTTTGGTTTTTTATTTTATTTGTGTGTGTGTGTGGTTGTTGTTGTCGTTGTTTTCAGTGCAGGTTATCAAACCCAGGGCCTCATATATACTAGGCCAATATCTACCACTAAGTTAAAAAGAAAGAAAGAAAAAGATTATTAACAGTTGCTTATATATTAAAGAAACTTTTGAAAAAAATAATCAAAACCATAAAAATTAAATATCAGCTATTTATTTATTTATTGCCAATGAATGATTTATTCAGAAAAAAACAAAGGGGGGGGGCGCTTCCCTGGTCATTTGCAGTATCTATCAGCTTTCAATTTGCCTCTCCTGTCCAGAAGTGTCTCACATAAAAATCCATCTTTCTAAGCCAATTTAGAACTGTATCATCTTCTTTACTTACTTTGTGGTCTTAGAACCTCTGATTTTATTTTTTTTTAATAAATAAATAAATATTTATTTATTTATTTATATTTATTTTTATTTATTTATTTATTTGGTACTGAGAATTGAACCCAGAGGCACTTAAGGACTAAGCCACACCCCCAGCCCTTTTTATTTTGAGACAGGGTCTTGATAAGTTGCTTAGGGCCTCCCTAAATGGCGGAAGCTGACTTTGAACTTGCTGCAATCCTCCTGCCTTAACCTCATGAGCTCTGGGATTACAGGAGTATCACACTGAGCAGGGCCTGAAATTTTTTTTACATAGTTGATTTCATATTGTTTTACATTTCCTTTGTTTTCTGGGATGTCATCTTTTTTCTTGGTTTCCCTTTCAGCACAGGACTTAATCTTTACCATTTCTTCTTCTCCTGCTGTTTTACTTTTTGCTTCTACATCTCCTGCTTCGTTGCATAGAATAAAGCAACTATTTGAAGCCAATAAAGCCACTTTCTCATCTTAAAAGACTGGTTCCCATTGTTCTCTTGGTTCAATTGCAATTGAACAACCAACAACCAGCCCATCTGAATTTATGCCAAGGTAATTCCTATATCCAGATTTAAGGCAATTCCAGAATCCAACTGACAATTTGACAGCACCAAGTTGCTCTGGAAGACCCCTCATCAACTCTTTATGTAGTGCTCCCATTGTCCAGTGCATGGATATGGGTTCCTTCATCCATTTCAATGTTGATAGTTCCTGAAATTTCACTAAAGTTGGACATTATCCACCAGATTCCAACATCAAGTTGGGCTTCTTCATCCTCTTCTTATCTTTGATCTTTTTCTTCTTATTTTTACCTTCATTCCCTTGAGCATGAGCTTGGTGGACTTCACATAGGGAATATTTGGCCATGGTTCTTCTATACAGATAGGTGGAACCTTGCTTAGGACAAAGTGCTTGACAGAAGAGAAACGCAGAAGAAACAAAAATGGATTCAAAGTAAGGACTCCCAAAGAACTTAGGAACTGTGATAGTGTAACACATCCCTCAGACTACCCTCTGCATTAACACAACACTGACTTTCAAATATGGAAATCTACCTCTGGTTTTTGTTGGGGAGCTCAATGTCAGATATTTGAATGAGTATCCATTGCAATTAACATTTTGAGGTTAATATAGTTAAACAACATGCCAAGAACAGAGTCATCATTCTGTTCAACACAGAAAAACAGCCCTTTTCATTTAAATTGTTGAAAGAGCATAGTTTTCACATACTAAACCAAAATAAAAGCAAAGCTGGTTGACATACAATCTTTTACTTCAGTATTCTTAGAACAAAGAATAAGAATCTAATACAAGTCATCCTGATCCTAAGACAGTGGCACCACATAACACATGTAGGTTAATATTCTAACATATTGCAGTTAATATTCTACCAACAAAACAGTAATAACAATTACTAATTACTTAGCATCAACTACATGCCAAGAACTCTATAAATAACATGATGTCATTTAAGCTGCATAAGACTAACCAGTATATTAATGAAATTTGCTATTTGAATTATTTTCATAAATGTCCATTTCCAATTTGAAAGGTCTTCATTTAAGTATTTTTTAAAAAATTTTTTAAATAGTCTCAAAGAAAGTTACAAACATTATGCTAGTAACTCTTCTCCATGAAGCTTTAGATTAAAACTGCTGATATGCTACCCAACACTCAAAAATACTTCAATGTATTGCTCCCTGACCACTGAGAGTCCCTGAAAGTGAGAAACATTAAGACATTCTTTGCCTTCTTTCCTGTGCTGGCAAAAGCAATGGTGGGTAAAACTGCTAGAATCTTAACATGAATCAAAGTAGTAGCACCTAGAGGTATTGGAAGTCACAGTATTCTTCACATTGCATAAGAAAGAAAACAAGTCAGTTTCATTTAAGAGTGTTCCCTAATGAAGTAGTAGAATTAATTTTATTAAATCTTTACTCTTGAAAGCACAACTTTTTAATGTTCTATGTGACAAAGCAGAGAGCCTGCACATTTTCCTATATACCTAATATAATGGCTGCCTTGAGGAAAAACATTTTTACAATTGAGTCCTGAGTCCCCTTTTCTCCAAGCAACATCATTTTACTTGAAATAGTAACTTACAGAAAAACTACGCTTATAGATTTGGCAAACATAGTCTCCAAAATGAAGTGGCACCTGTCACTTCAAGAAAAATAAGCAACAGTATTCTGGTGTCCATGATAAATTTCAAGTTTTAAATGAAAACTGGAGTCCTGGAAAACTTTCATCCACCACCCTGAATTTGAAAAGAAAAGTCTTCTGATTAGATTGAGAGCTACACTGGATTAGAAAAAGGGGAATAGGGGAATGAAGGGAAGGGAGGAGGAGGGGAACAAGAAAGACAGTAAAATGAATCGGAAATAACTTTTCTGTGTTTATCTATGAATATACAACCAGTGTAACTCCACATCATGTACCACAGAATGGGAGTTGAACTCCATGTATGTTTGATAACGTCAAAATACACCCTATTGTCATGTATAACTAAAAATAACAAACAAAAAATTATAAAAACCACTATTCTGTAGTGTAATATATCAACATTTGGAAAAATCAATAAATCTCAGGAACCAATATTTTCCAAAGCATAATTATAACATCCTGATGGATACAAGTCCTATTCAAAGTTTGAGATGGGTCAATGCATTTTAATATATCTGAATATAAAAAACTCACTGATATGATTTCAGAGTTCTGATTTATCAAAAGAATATCCACAATTATCTGAAGAGGCTATAAAATGTTTTTCTCTTTTCTAACTATGTATCTACATAAAGCCAGATTTTCTTCTTGTTCTTCAACCAAATTAACATACTGCAAAAGTAGATATGCAAACCCAACTCTTTTCTTAAGCAAGATATTAAAGAAATTTCAAAAAATGCAAAGCAATGACATTATTCTTACTAAACAGTTTCAAAACAGTTATTTTCCTCAAAAAAAAAAAAATGTGTTGCTAGCATGTAATAGACTCATTGCTGTTATTTTTAAATAATTATTTTAAAAATTTCTCCACTTGAGTTTATGAGAAAATAAACACTGATATCTGTATTTGACATAAACCAAAGCTCTTTGGAGTCCCCCATAATTTTCTTTTTTTTTTTTTTAATTTTTTATTGTGGGTTGTTCAAAACATTACAAATTTCTTGACATATCATATTCCACACTTTGATTCAAGTGGGTTATGAACTCCCACCTTCACCCCATACACAGATTGCAGAATCACATCAGTTACACATCCATTGATTTACAAATTGCCATACTAGTGTCTGTTGTGCTCCGCTGCCTTTCCCATCCTCCACCCTCCCCCCTCCCCACCTCTCCCCTCCCCTCCCCTCCTCTCTCTCTACC
>NW_026000174.1:52948538-52952952 GCF_001458135.2 Marmota marmota marmota | reverse complement strand
GGGGGGGGGGGGGTGACAGAGACAAAATGATGGGGGAAACTGCAGAATGTTTACATTTGCACTACCAAAGCTAAAAGCACACTTTGACCAGAAGCAGTTATAGGTACTGTTTAGACTTCCCCAGGGCAAAGACACCAAAGAGAAACAAAACATGCACAAATAAAGAATGCAAAATAAATCATAAGCCAAGGAAGGCCACATGTAGTCAAATGAAGACCACCTTGGAGAAAGGTCTCGCAATGAATTCAGGAAAAGTGTCCCACAAGCAACAAAAGCATGAAGGTATGAAGGAGAGATTTTGAGCAATTTACTAAAGATCTATAATTAGCCAAAGCTTTCAATAATATGTGTGGATGCTGGTAACCAATTTTAAGCCCTGTTTAGCCAAAGCTTTCAATAATATGTGTGGATGCTGGTAACCAATTTTAAGCCCTGTGACTATGGTCAAGACAGGTGATAAATCACGTGGGCTGTAGTTCTAATCATCCACATCAAGGTATAGAAGGACTCTCTGCCCATGTATAAGATGGTCTGGTGACACAGAGCAATATAGCAGTTCTTACTGACTCCAGTGAGTGTTAGGTCCATGCCCAGTCTCTGCTCAAGAAGGGGAAATAAGAGGGAGTCAAGGACAGACACTTAGGCTCCCATTTTTCCTCTACTGTAAACAATATTGTCTTGAACAATCTGTACACAAATCTTTGTGCAGTTAAGCAAACTTTTCTCTAGGAAAAATTTCTAGAAGTAGAATGGCCAGTTTAAAAGGTATTTATGTGTTTGTGGTTTGGGTATAGCAAAGGGGATCAACTTTCAATTTTTATAGTTCTGCATAATTTGAGTTAATAGGCTGATTAACTTCACAAAGCAATTAGTATTTTGTAATTTTAAAAGACAAAAATAGCCAGGCACAGTGGTGCACGCCTGTAATTCCAGAAGCTCAGGAGGCTGAAATAGGAGGATCTTGAGTTCAAAGCCAGCGTCAGCAAAACTGAGGCCCTAAGCAACTCAGTGAGACCCTGTCTCAAAATAAAATACAAAATAGGGCTGGGGATGCAGCTCAGTGTTCAAAGCCCCCAAGTTCAATCCCTGGTTAAAAAAAAAAAAAAAACCACTTGACTTCCAGGACTTCAAGGACTATGAAGAAATCATGTATACAGACAGAAGAACACATAATGAAGGAAAGTGCTGATGAGAGGACAGAGGGCTCCTGCCATGGCAACAGGTACCAGGCTCTCTTCAAGCGATGTCCACAAACAAGAAACTCTGGTAGAGATGGCATATTCGTGAAGGAAGCTTCTGGTTTTATTTTGGCTTCCCTTGTATAGCTGTCAAAAGGGATCTGCACCAGTTTTTGATAAAACAAAACTTTTTTTTTAAACAGAAACAAAAGTTTGGCATTCAATTTTAATTTGTTCGTCTTAGACATACGTAACAGTAGAGTGTATTTTGACATATTATACATATGATGGAGTATAACTTATTCTCATTAGGATCCTATTCTTCTGGTTGGCATCTAATTTTATCAGCAAATTAAATTTGGATTCCTGCAAGTTTATCCTGAAAGATACATTCCCTCTGACAAAATCAGGTTTCAAGGTCCACAAATTTATATGACGCTTCCTAAATCCTTGTCAATATTTTAAGAATTCCCTTTTGAACCTAACAGGGCACAGTAAGCTTTCTGACTCGGACATAAAGGTCAAGGACCAAAGGGCTCCCCTGATTAGGTCAGAACCACCATTAACTAATCTTTCTTCTGAATCATCCAAAGCCAGCTGATTCGGGAACTTAATTGTATCTGTAAATTCACTGAATAATGTGGAATGACATCTATTATACTTGTAAGTCTTTGTATCATCTCTCAAATGGGAACAATATATGTACCAATCTCAAAGGGTTGAGGATTAAATGAGTTGATATCTAGTAAGGTGTTTATAATAATCCCTAACACATTTAATCATCATAGAAATAATGACTTGATGAAAACAATGGGCCATAGGTTAATGAGCCCTAAACAGTGTGACCCTCTACTTGGGGCACAAGCTCCTTGGTTCCCCAGGCCTCAACACTCACTCTTGCCTCACCCACTGCAGGCCACCTGGTTCATTTCTATCAACTGCCTAGTTTCTGTGAGAATACACCTATATGACACAGGATCTAAATGGATCCCTTTCAGTCTAGGGCCAGTATACAACAGAGGAACAGAAAAGAAACTCATATATAATAAAACATATTTTTGAAGACATAATGAAAACTTTTAAAAATGAATAAAAAGGTAAAAAAATACATACTTTCTTTGCACTTTTAAAACATCAAAGGAAGATATGCTAAGAAATCCAGATATAGACATCTAAGAGAAACACTTTACAAGCAGTATATATACAACAAAAATTAGAGATCTAAGTTTATTCTTTCCAAGACCATAAAAAACTTACATTGCACTATGGACTTTAGGTGATAAGGATGTGTCAATATAGGTTCATGGGTCATAAGCAATGTGCCATTCTGAGGCCAGATTTTGATAAGGGGGGAGGCTGTTTGTGTATGGGAGCATCGGGTATATGGGGAATCTCTGCACCTTTTGTTCAATTTTTTTGTTCTTTTAACAAGTCTATCTGGAAAAATAAATAGACTACAAAATATTTTTAAAATTGAGTAAGATGAAATCTTCTCCATAAAATATTTTTCAAGAAATTCTGGATATCTTGAAAAGCTTTCTTTTTCCATCCAAATCGTTCATAAGAACCTGTCAACTCAAAAAAAAAAAAAAAAAAAACAAAACAAAACAAAAAAAAAACCCTTTCACAAAAAGAGTAGAAACAGACCACATTCCCATGATGCTCTCTGTTCAATTTAAGAAAAAATAACTTCACAAAGGATTTATTCTCCATTCACACAGGACCACAAGCTAACACATGGACATTTTACTTGCTTTTAAAATATATTAATATTCCTAAAATTCTGTATAGCGGTACTTAATTTCCTTCCTCTACCATAAACAGCTGCATTGCATAAAAATCCCAGAGGCAATGTTGCTATGTAAAATGATGGTTTAAGTAACATTAAGCCCTCCAGCAGAAGTCATCTTGTAACTATGCCAGGAGAAAATTCAATTAGTTTCAGTACTGTGTGTGTGAATGGGTGATGGAAAGAAGACGATGCCAAAAATACAAAAATATTCTAATTCATGATTTCTTTAAGATAGTACAAGTCAATTTATACAAACACACACTTGTTCTATGACATTTTCAAGAATGAACCTTCAGATAAAACAGGAGCAAGGAGAAGGGTAATTTAAAGATAGCTTATTTTCCAATTAATGAAGTAATTTGCAGCATATTTAGTCTCCATCATCATTAACAATCTTTACATGTACTTTGAGTCTCCTCACTAATAATGAGGAACCATGCCACCACTTGGCACCATGCCAAAACAAGGGAAATTTCCAGGTAAACAAATTTTAAAAACTTTGTACATTGACAATTTTTTTTTCTTTTAAATTTTTTATTTGTTCTTTTGGTTATACAGTTGACAATTTTTAAAAGCAGGTAAATGAAGTTAGATGTTCAGTATTTGAAATATGTATGCAAATGTGTTTATGTTCATAAAAAATACCAAAAGTTAAGACTTGAAAATAAAAAAGAGATCTGCGGTCTCAACCTGGTTTTGGGTTTTATTTGTTGTTGCTTTTGTTTGTTTTTGTGCTGGGGATTGGGACCAGGACACTAGCATGTCACTAAACTACCTCCCCAGCCCTTGCAGTCTTGTTAGATGTTTATTGTCTTGTTTTGTTTTTAAGATGACAGCACACATAATGAATGAAGGTCTAGGTGCTAATCCAGAGTCTGTTATAGTATTTGCAGAATGATCTTAATCATTGTCTTTGATACCTCTTTGTCAAAGAACCTAAAAGAAACAGCAATGTCTTGTGTGTGAGAAAGAGACTATTGGTATGTTTCAAGAATTCAAAAAACATGTACATGATTATTCAAAGTAGTGTTACTGATAATGGCCCCAAACTGGGGGCAATTCAAATGTCCATTAACAGGTAACTAAACTGTGGTATATTCATATAGCAAAATAAAATAAATGAACTACCATTACATGTAAATATATGGATGAATTTCACAGTTAGAGTTGAAGAAGCCAAACTAAAACACACACACACACACACACACATACACATATATATATACACACACACACACACACACAAACCCATAACATTGTATCATGTAATTTATATAAAGTTCAAAAAAGTCAAAATTAAATGATAATATTAAAAATTATGGGATGAGGCTATGGCTCAGTAGGAGCGCACTTGCCTGGCATGTGTGAGGCACTAGGTTTGATTCTCAGCATCACGTACAAATAAATAAAGGTCTATCAAAAACTAAAAAAAAAAAAATAAAAA
>NW_026000174.1:52923438-52948519 GCF_001458135.2 Marmota marmota marmota | reverse complement strand
ATATATATATATATATATATATATATATATATATTTTAAAAATATGATGCTAGTTACCTCTGGGGAGAACGAAGGAGTACAGTGTAATTTCTTCACCCTGATCACTCACTAAAACCTACACATATGTATTTCTGGTTATCCTATGTTTTAAATTTATATTGTTTTTAGTATTCACATTTATAAGTATGGTTCTATTATGAGACAAAAGTAAAATTAATGGAGAATATAAAGTACAAACATACCCTACTAGGAGAAATATATTTCACTGAAAATAAGCAAACCCACAAGATAAAATGGTCTACATGTCTTGCAAATAGTCTACAATGCTATTGCAAACAAAGTCCAACATCTCACTACATGTGCCGCAGCGCCAAGAGACCTCGAAGGGTAATAGAGGTTACAAATTCCAGTGTTCTCAGGGCCAAGTCCGTTAACTAAGTGAGGGATGCTAAAAGTGTGCAGGCCCATACTGTGCGAGAGGAGAGGAACTGTGGCAAACAGGACACACCACACCCCATCTAAAGGACAACTGGGTCATGCCTCCGGCTGACAGTTTTCTGGACAGGAATGCTGTGCCCAGGGTTAGCAGATCCTTTGAATTTTCAAAAGAAAATGTAAATTAAGGTTCTTGTGATAAAGGAAATGTTCTGGGCTGAATATTTTAGTGGGTTGAACAAAACTTGTTTTACATAGTGCCTGTTTGAGATGGTATCAGAAGACTGCTGTGGAAACAAGTCCCAAGGAACTAGGGAAGAGGAAGGGATAGAGAGACCAGCAGATGACTGGGTTTTAGAGAGCAGACGTGCCTTGCTCTGAGGAGGATGAAAAGCTACATATATAGAGATATTTGGATTAAATTAGAACCCTGTCGAAAGGAAGCAATACGGCCTGGCAGAAAAGATGTAGGTGGGGCTCTCTACGGCAATGGCGATGGTTTTCAAACTTCACTGCAACAGGCCCTTTTATCAAAAAGATATTAAATTCAATAGAGCAGTCCTCACTTATTCTCAGTTTCATTTTCTGAGTTTTCATTTATCCACTGTTAACTGTGGACTGAAAAAATTAAAGGAAAATTCCAGAAATAAGCCACTGGCAAGTTTAAATCGTACATTAAGTTCTGAGTACCATGATGAAACCTCATGCTGTCTGGTTCTATGCGGCCTGGGATATGATCTATCCCTTTGTCCAGAGTATCCACAATGTACGTCCTACCTGCCCGTTGGCCATTTAGTTTTTTTTTTTTTTTTTTAATTTTTATTGTTGGTTGTTCAAAACATTACATAGTTCTTGATATACCATATTTCACACTTTGATTCAAGTGGTTTATGAACTCCCATTTTTACCCCGTATACAGATTGCAGAATCACATCAGTTACACATCCATTGAGTTTTGTTTATCAGATCAACTGCTGTGGTCTTTTAGTACCTGTGTTTAAGTAACCTTTATTTTACTTAAAATGGCTTAGAAACCAAGAAGAGTGGTTCAAAGGAGGTACCAGGACACTAAGCACGGATGGACAGATTAACTGAGATACAATGTGGCAATGCTGCAGAACACACTCAAGGAGCCTTACACTTCTAGGTTAATACCATAAAGGATAAGTGGGTAGGCAGGGTCTACTTGGAAATATCACAAGAAACATCACCCAGGAGTGTAAAGAGAACTAGACCTGCAGTTGGATGGCCTGCAACTGAAGCTCTTCTTTACTGCCCACTGGGTGATCCTGAATAACCTTGCCAGGTCTCAGTGTCTTCATAATAGTTCTAAGGATCAAAAATGGATGCATTTCATTACTTATTCACAAAATGTGTCAAATATTATTGTAAAGTTCTCTTTACTCAAAGCTTATATAATAAATATAGATAGTTTTATTTAATTTAGTTTCATTTAGCTATTAGTTTACTAATTCAAAGTTGACCTGAAGTGTTTATACATATGGAAGTTGTATATTAAGTAATAAAAAGGAAGAAATAATCCATTTTAACCAAAATGCTCACATCCTCCAAATAATTCAATGATAATGACTGTAAAATAAGCAACTTCTTACAAACAGTCATACTGTAAATTTAGTTTTTTATTCTCTCAATATTATTCTGATAATGTTTGGGGGATAAAATTTCTAGAAGTACCATTCAGTTATCCAACCACAATATTTTAAGTATAATTAACAGCATGATGTAATGGGGAACATAATACAAGAAGCCAAAGATCCCAACTTGGTCTACCTCTTCCACTAAACGACATAACTTAGTCTCTCAAACTTAGTTTCCATATGTATAAAATAAGGGTTTTAAGCTAAACAGAGGTAACCTTTAAAATCACATGAGAAATATGTTTCCAAACTATATATGCCTAAATATTAAATGTTCCACAAAAAGAAACATATTTACACTTATGGCTTAATTCTTTCATCAGGCATTGCAGTGATTTCATCTTAGATTTTGTACATTTCTACAGCATTAACAGAATGAAAGAAAATTAAAACTAATTCATATCAATTTTTTTAATAGAGGCCTGGTATTATATTAATTCTATCCTTTTTATGAAAAAAAAAGGAATAAAATTAAAAATTTGTGAAAATTCCTTGTGGTTTTAATAGATTCATCAGCTCCTTGATGATACAGCACTAGATGATTTAAATTACCCAAATAGTTGATTTGTAGTTATTTTAAGACTAGTATGTAATCAAAAAAAACTGCCTTTGGTAAGTAATGGTAAAATAAGATTACCAAAATGAAAATTAACAAGAAAATATATAACTTTATTTGATGGAAAAATCAAGTTAAAATGATCCTTTTCATTAAGTTTCAGACTACTTACTCTTATGATGAAAAAGGAAGCAACCTCTACATAAAACTACAAAAATTAGAAATGTTTCAAAGAATATGCCTTTCTACAAATTCTTTAAAGGCTGACGGCTGTACCCCAAATTACAATTATCCACTTAGAATAATAATCAAGAATTTAAAAGTGGGAGGAGAAACACCAATCATCTACTTAAATAGTGCTCATTTATAACACTTTGGTCCCACATTTCCCAACCTAAAAAAGTTGTTGTCGTTGTTACTGTTGTTCTTAAGCACAAAAGTCACTGAACCATCAATAATCCAATTGGAAAGACCACTTACTGCTTTAAAGAAATCATACAAACTTAGGCAAATATTTTAATTAAGAGGCACGGCCAGAGTCTGGCTGGTGCGGTGCACTCCCACATGCCCCATGCCAGCTGTGGAATAGCATCTTTCCAGCAGCTGCCTTAATTGGAGATGCAGACCAACACATGCTAATTTGGCTGGGCCAACTAATTGGTAGGTACACACATTTCTAACAAAATATCCACCCATATTACAGATGTTGTTCTCCATCTGAGTAAACGACTGGTAACAAACAGTAATGAAGTTGAAATAAGCTACACTTGGTGAAATTGTTTAGTTGAACAGCTTTACAACAGGGTCCCATATTAGTTTAGAAAATAAGAACATGTGTGCTGAAATTAGAACATAAACTAAATATCAAAAAGCATCTTTCTGTGCAAAATTAAGAATACAGGGAAACCTTACAATAGCTCTGCAGTCACTAACAAAATACTTGCCAAGTGCCCACATCCCTCTACACATATCAGGCCTGGTGCAAACAAATGCAAAAGGATTGGGTCCTTTTCCCTTTCCTCTCTTTAGAATCAGACATGGGCCAAACACATAGTCATGTGCAAAGATTAAAACCAGGAAACCTGTGATGGGTAAAAAAGGGGACGAAGGGGAAGACGTCTGCTTCCCGCCAGGATGGTGTAACAGACTTCACGCTTACTCTTTTTCCTGAAACTAAAACAATCAGATAAAAAAAAAATAGTTTTCAGACACTGGACAACAGACAATGCAGGACAGTGATCCCTAACAAAAATGAAACAAATGACATGAGTCCTGTGATTGCCTTAGCTTACAGCTTAGAGAGATTTTCTATGCAATGAGGAGGAGATGAGGAACTCACAGAGCTAACAGTCCATACTGGGGTTGAAAGACTTAAAACACCAAAATGGTTAAGAAGAGATTCAGAAAATATAAAAATGACCTACATTTGGGGGGTGGGGCAGAATGCAATGTCTGGATAAAAAACTAACAGGATTAAAAGCAGATTAGATACTGCAGAAAAAAAGTTGAGTGAATGGCAGGCACTGAAACAGCACTACCCAAAAGTGAGTCATAGAGAAAAAGAGACCAGATTTAAAAATGAACTCACCATCAGTGAGTTGAGGGACAACTTCAATCAGCTTATATAACTGAAGTTCCAGGAAAAGGGTGTGAGAAAGAACTATGTGAAGAACTAGTAGCTGATAATTTTCCAAATATGATGAAAATTATAAACATTTGCTCAAGCTTAATAAACCCCAAGTGAGAAACAGGAAGAAAACTGTACCAAGAGGGTGGGAAAACAATCAAACAAAAAAGAAGACCATTGGGCTGGGGCTGGGGCTCAGCGGCAGAGCACTCGCCTAAACCCTAGACCCTGGGTTTGATCCTCAGCACCTCATAAAAATAAATAAAACAAAGGTATTGTGTCCAATTACAAAAACAAATAAATAAATAAGTATTTTTTAAAAAGAAAGAAAACCATTGATGAAGAGAAAAAAAATCTTGAGAGAAAGAAAGAAACAAAACAAAAACCTACATGATCCAAAGTGTTAAAAAAAGGTAAGAATGGCAGCATTTTTTTTTTAAGTAATAATACAAGCCAAAAGGCAATGCACTAAAAAAACAAAACAAATACCTATCGATCTGGAATGTTATACCCAAAGAAATTACCTTTTGCAATAAAGGCTGGTTTTCACAGACCAACCTACAAAATATATTAAAGGAGGTCCTTCAGGTAAAGCAGGGGAAAAAGGTTTCATACTAAATTCATCTACACAGAAGGAATGAAGAGCATTAGAAATGGTTATATGTGTATATATTTAGAACACTTCTTTATATTTTTTTAATTTTTTGGAGGTGGTGGGTACCAGGGGTACCTAAGCACTTAGCCACATCCCCTGCCCTTTTTATTTTGAGACAGTTGCTTAGAGCTTGGCTAAGTTGCTGAGGCTGGCTTTGAAAAATCCTCCTGCCTCATCCTCCTGAGCTGCTGGGATTACAGATGTGTACCATCACACCTGGCTTTTTAAAAGAAAGAAAAAATATGTATGACCAATAAACCAAGGGATTAAATAAAATGAAATTATTTTTTAAAAAAAGCCTACAATTAATACAAAAGCAGGTAAGATAAATTGAAAAAGGAAACAACAATTTAAAAAAAGAAAATTGGGGGGGGGAAGGGGGGCCGGGTGCAGTGGCACATGCCTATAATTTCAGCAGCTCAGGAGGCTGAGGCAGCTGAGGATCGCGAGTTCAAAGCCAGCCTCAGCAACAGCAAGGTGCTAAGCAACTCAATGAGACCCTGTCTCTAAATAAAACACAAAATAGGGCTGAGGATGTGGCTCAATGGTCAAGTGCCCTGAGTTCAATCCCCAGTATCAAAAGGGGGAGGGAGGGGTCCGGGTGGGGGATTAACAGAAAACAAAGTCAAATTGGTAGATTTTAACCCAATACTATAAATAATGGCATAGAATGTAAATTGTCTGAAGACCCTGATTAATGGGCAAAAATCATTCAATTGAATTAAATAAAAAAGACAAACCAATTATATGCTGCCTACAAGAAATCCAACTTTAATATAAAGCAATACAGTGAAAAGTAAAAAGATAGAAAAAAGATATACCATGCTAACAGTAATCAAAAGAGAGCTAGATAAGGTAAATTTTAGCCAAAGTAGACATCAGCACAAAGGATACTATAAAGACTAAAGAGAGGCCATTCCATAATGATAAATGAGTAGTTCATCAAGAGGCCATATCTACATGTTAATGCACTTCATAACAGAGAAACAGGCAGATGCACAAAACATTACAGATAAAAATTCCAACTCCATTTCACAATAATTCAAAGAAAAAGTAGACAGAGAACAAAGAAGGACAAGGACAAAGAAGATTTGAACAATACTATCATCAAACTCTTTCTTTTAAAATTAAAAAGGGTCACTACTCTGAATAGCCTACAGACTAATAGGTACTTAGTTAAATCTAAAAAGATAAAACTCAAAGAATTATAAATAAGGGCAAAAATTCTGATGCTTTTAAATATGCTGGCAATTTCAGAAAAATCATTCCTTACAGAAATGGCCAACCCAGATCAAGTAGTGACATTTTAAAATATTCAAACAGCCATTTGGCTAGAAACTATTATTTTTAATGTATTAATACAACTTTTTAAACATTTTAATAATTGATACATGCAGAATTACATAAAAATCCAAGTTTCACATAACTTTCCTAATTAAAGTGAATCCTTGGCCAAATTAGAACTGGTTTGACAATTTTAATTTTAAAAATAGCTCTATGCTTTTTTTCTGATCTTATCACAGTATGAAATACAATGCCAGTTTAACTCTTAAATTTTCTACACAGGCTTTATCAATTATAATATCATTGTTTATTTAAAGTTATGAGAACTGATGTCTTTATCAGAGGCTTGACTTTTCTGAAACCTGACGTTGCCACAAACCAGAACTTAACTCTCCCACCTTCTGTACAGAACTTCAAATGTCATCTCTGACAAACCTGGTACCAATAATGATTCTGTTGCCCTGCAATACCAACCTAAATATGATTTCTATGATTCTTCATTGACCTTGAGATCCTTTACAAGCATCACAGCAAGTTAAATAATGAGGAATCTTTGATTATCTGGACAATTTCTAAAGATTAAAACTCACAAAGTGCAATTAGGATGGCAAACTGTATGCAGTATGAGCATTATTTTATTAACACAGTAACAGAAATATTAATATATTTTAAGCTAACATAAAAGTGTTAACTTGCCATCTAAGTTTACATATCAGGGGATATATAAAATATATTGCAATCAACAAAAAAGACTTATAAATTAAGTAGTCTAGAACCAGTTAAGGAGAAAATTGATCTTTGAGAATATAAAAACTTATTCTGTCCCTTTAGTACCCAGTCTGACTAGTAAAGGTTCCTTATCTCCTAGAACTCTCCCCCTTCCTAAGAGCCTGTTAACTTTTTGAGCTTTTGTGTTGACGCTTGTCACACTGTGGAACTCTTTTTTACAAAAGTTTCTCATTTCTAAAGAAGACTCCCTAATTAGTATTGTTTCTTGCAGCTATCCTTTATTTTAATTACTGTCACTCTAAACCAAGACTGTAATCATTTGTTGTCTTGGGCGCCTATGACTTCTGCTTGTATTTTCGTATAACGACTAATGTCCTGGCAACATTTCATGTTACTGTCTTTACAAATTTGGGCCTCAAACTAAGGATAATACAATTGTCTGTTGAGATATATTTGTGGGCCACACAATCTTTGGTGCAGCACTGTTAAGCATGGAGAATAATTAGGAATAACTAGATAGTGTCTTCTCCATACCTTTAACTAGTTCTATTCTCTTATAAGCGTGGCCCTGTTTATCAAGCCCATAATATGTAACTTCAGTAAGAAGTTCAACACCCTGTTCAATTATGCACAGGCAAGGTGTAACTAATAATGAATATGACTTGACAATTGTAATACTTCTCAAGATGGATAGAAATACTTTCTCAAGAGGGGAGGAAGAGGAGGAGGAATAGGCCCAGGCAAGTCGCGCTTGCTGCCTTCTCTGAAGAGACGCGGGGGAGGGGGGTGCAGCAAGTGGCTCCTCTCTCTCCCTGTGCCCCAGTGTAATGAGGGTCACCCCCTCCCCCCAGCTGGCCTGGAGCGGGGCAAGGCAAGGTAACTAGTTGATGCTGGCCCAGGATGGATCAGACCTGTGAACTATCTAGAAGAAATTGTCTGCTGCCCTTTTCCAATCCAGTGAATTTACATGCCCCTGCAGACAAGGACAGCCCTTTCAGATGATCCACATTCCAGTACCAGTACATTAGGAAACATGCTAGAATTACCTGGAACTTCATCATCATCTACTTCACAGGAATTGCCATTTGTAAGCAGTTTTTGGTACAAATTAAATATATACATGAATGTATATACACAGGCCACTTAAAGGGAAGCTTAAAACTAATTTGTTTTTGGTAATCAGTTCACAGCTGAAAGCTAATGATAAGCTTTAATGGGGGAAATTTTACTTTGATTTTAAAATTTATGTCTTATGAGTGGTTCCTTTAGCTTTTCCCAATAAATCTCCATTGAGGATTGGCTAAATGTTAAATTTATAAGGACATTTGATTGAGTTCAAATTTAAGTTTTCAAGATATAGGTATGCATTTTATTATCTCTTAGAAAAAACAAAAACTTGGTACTGCTAGTATCATGAATATAGGTGAACCAGTTCGATACTACAGAGTCCTGTTTCCACATAAGGCATGGCTTGTTTTTTTTTTTTTTTTGGTTAGTGGGTGACTTGCTGCAGGCTGAAGTACATTTTGAGTACAGATTGAAAATGGCTAAGACAAAAAAGGTTTCCTGGATATCAGTCAATTTAAATGAGGTTAATTTTTCTGAACTAATTGTGAAGGTCTAGAACATCCTAGACTTTTGATGGTTGCCACCATCAGGGTAGGCTATTTAGTCTTTCCTAATTTTAAAATTTGAAGCATATTTGTATGTGTGTATGTGTATGGAAATGGAGAAGAACTCACTTGAGGTTTTTTTCAGTATTGTAATACTTTTAAAGGGTGGTAAATGATAAGGTTATTATTTATTAGAACTTAATGTAAAATTTCTTGACCTCTTTATTTAACTAAATGATCAGTTGACTTCTCTTAGCCTTGGTTTCATCACTTCTGAAATCCAAAAGTACTTTGATTTCTAAGATTCCTGCTCCTTTCAGCTTTAAATATGATTTTGTTTCTTTCTAAATATCACATTGTCGTGGTCAGAGGTAGTGTCACCAAGAAGATATTTTTTCTTACTTTTTTTTTTTTTTTTTTTGCCAACAAATCCCTCATACTATGAAGATTTTGTAAGAAGGATTTTGATAATATGTAATGATTGTTTTGAGTGCCTTAAACATTCACTGTAGCACACATCCCTGCTGTTCTTTATAGTTACAGAGGGAGAATGTGGGTATGTTGAGTTTGTTTCTGTTGAGTCATATCTTAAACTTAATTAAATATACTTTAATAATCTGTTTTTTTAGTTTGGCAGTTGCAGATTTAAAAAATATTGCTGTGGTGGTTATCATGAGTTTGTATTGTTCCAGACACATTGAGGTGGATAGGGTGTTTTGAAAACCTTCCAGTGGGAGTTGTCAGTGGCAGCACAGGCCTGTAATCCCAGCAGCTCAGGAGGCTGAGGCAGGAGGGTCTCAAGTTTAAGAACAGTCTCGGCAACTCAGCAAGGCCCTGTCTCAACTATAGGAAAAGTTGGGGAAAAAAGCTCAGTGGAAAAATAGCCCTGGGTTCAATACCCAGTACAAAACAAAACAAAACAAAACTCTGACAGCTGATGAGACTTTTTTTTCTTTTTTTTGGTACCAAGGATTGAACCCAGGGGTGCTTAACCACTGAGCCATATCCCCAGCTTGTTTTATTTTTTTATTTTGAGACAGAGTCTTGCTGAATTGCTAAGGCTTGTTTTGAACTTGTGATCCTCCTGCCTCAGCCTCTAGAGTGGCTGAGATTACAGGCCTGTGCCACCATTCCTGGAGAGACAAATCTTTTTCTCGGGTTCATGTTGAAATTTACTGTAGGCTGGGCACAGTGCCACATGCCTGTAATCCAAGTTATTTGGTAGGCTGAGGCAGGAGGATTGAAAGCTGAAGGTCAGCCTGGGCAATATAGTGAAACCTTCTCAGAATTTTAAAAAAAGGGCAAGGGCTAGGCTGGGCTCAATGTTCCTGTAACTGTAGCAGCCAGCTGGGAGGCTGAGACTGGAGGAATGGGAAAAAGCAACTCAATGAGACCCTGTTTCTAAATAAAATACAGAATAGGGCTGAAGATGCTACTCAGTGGGCAAGTGCCCCTCAATTGTTCAATCCCCATACCAAAAAAAAAAAAAGGGCTAGGAATGTAGCTGAACACCCCTGGGTTCAATCTGTACTGCCACAATGGAAAAAAAAAAAAAGAGAGAGAGAAAACTTTATTATACATTGCCGGAGTCCGGCTGGGCAAAATAACTGGGAGGTGACAAGCAACTTGAAGGTTGAAGAGGGAACTGCTTTATTGCGGGGGAACTCAGCGGGAACTCAAGGTATCGGGAACCCAAGGTAGCGGGAACCGTTTTATTGCGGAACAGCAGAGGTATATATACCTAACTGATTACACACAGCTTGACTCAATTAGCATCATCTAGATACAGCAATCAGCCAATAAGGAATCCCCACCATCTTAATGGCTCGGTGGCGTTGCCTCACAAACCACTCCTCCTGGCAAACTGCCAGGCGCCATCCTGACTTGATTTGCGGTCCCCAACAGTACATGTATGTAGTTTTGTCTTTGTTTTCACAATAATTTTAGATCTGAGGATGGAGATAAAGGTATTATTGAAAGCATACAAATATAAATGTAAACCTGTCTGATTCTCATTAAACAGAATTGGGAAAAAAAAAAAAAGAAAAAGACATAAGATTATGTCTCTAAGTATGAAACTGTTAAATGGTGGCAATTTTTTTTTTAAAAATCACACTTTATGGAAGTCCCTAGAGAGTTATCCATGCCTTTAGAGTCTACAGTAAGACTCGAAGTCTCAAGATTATCGTTGATTAGATCATATTAACTATTCTATAGTATTATCCCAAAAGGGATTCCACTGACACTGGTAATTACTCTAATAAATTAATCATTAGTCTTTTCCACAGGTGGTTCCTACTCTTCCTTCATGTTTAACTAAAAGCCCTGGCAATAAATTAGAGGGCAGAAACCCAAATCCTTAGAAGAAACATCAAAAGAATAATGGAACTCAGCAACGCCTGAATCAGTAGTCTTTTGACTATTATTGGTGCTGCAGAGAATCTACTCATGGGCCAGGTTTCCCTACGGTGCACCACAACACTGCCACCAAGAACAGACTGTCAGGCAGCACTAAGAAACTGAGTCAGTTTTTACAGGGCTTTGTATTCTAAAATCAGACACTTTCCATAAAAGCATGCTGTTGACCAATGGGACAAGAATTAATTTCACAACACTGAATCAAACCAATGAGGAAAAAAAAATAGTAATTTTGAGAAAACATTTTTTCTTTTTCAATTTTTACTAACCCTCATTATGGTTGGTTATACTTGGGCAAACTGAAATTAATACCTTTTTGAATGGTATGCTGTCCCTACTGAGCTCTCAAAATGTAGCAAAAACATTCTCTGGGAAACTTCAATATAGCTTATAAACTTGCAGGTTATATTTTCCAAATAAAGATCGTACTTTCCTATAATATCCCCATCATACATGTTTTTTTTTTTGTTTGTTTGTTTTTTACCAATTTTACCATGCCACTCTCTCATCAAGAGGTACAGCCTAATAGACAGGAGGTCACTCAGTGGTACAGTACTTCTTGCCTAGCATGCAGAGGCCCTGAGTTTGTTCTGCAACTCTGGGGTAAAAAACAAGAAGAGTTTATTCCCCTCTTAAATCCAGACAGATTCATGAGTATTTTACCATGTAGTGGCAATACTACACAATTCTGAGACTAGGTCATAAAAAGACACCAGTTTCTTCCTTGTTCTCCTGAAACGTTCACTCTGGGGAAAAGAGTTACCAGTTAAGAAGTTAATTTACGGGGCTGGGGATGTGGCTCAAGCGGTAGCGCGCTCGCCTGGCATGCGTGCGGCCTGGGTTCGATCCTCAGCACCACATACAAACAAAGATGTTGTGCCCGCCGATAACTAAAAAATAAATATTAAAAAATTTAAAAAAAAAAAGAAGTTAATTTACCCTGATGGCCATGCTAGAGACAAGTACTCGCTTCAGTAGTCCCAGCTGAGTCCAACCTTACAGCCATCCCTGGCCATAGCAACAACCTGTGAGAGAAGCCATCTTGGATCTTCCTTACCAGGACGTCTACCAGAGGAGTATCGCTGAGTGATCTCAGTAATGCCACGAGGAACAAAAGTCCTGGCAGAACTGGAGAGCATCTAAGATGGTTTTTGCTTTACCTCAATAAGTTTAGGGTAGATTGTTACATAGCAATACTAACTAGAACATAAACTAGTAATTCATTAGATAAATTCAAAGATGATAATTCTGTAGAAAATGTAACACATATTGATTGACTGTCTATAAAACTAATCATAATAACAGGAAATATTACATGTCATTATTGAATTCTTTTACTTAACATGGCAAAGTAATTATTTGCATTGACCTAATAACAATATATCTTTCTCCTTGCCAGGATATAATTAGACAAAACAAATTTGTAACCATGACCATGCCAGAGATGTTTCACTTAATGGTAAATCTCATTTAATTAGGCATGAAAATCCCATGGGTAAGAAAAAAGGATCACACTCCTGTATGTAGAAGTAATGCTTCAAAGACCTTCCAAGAACTAATCTGGGACCTTGTGAAGTCTCAGTTTTACACATAGTACAGGATATCACTTTCTGGAAGGCCAGGAACACTGTCAAATTTGGAGATCTTAGAACAAGAGAATACCTCCACAGTCTCAAGTACTATAGGCAAAATCAGTAGAGAAAAGTTAGATGGATTTGAGTTTCTGTCCTTCAAATACATGAACTCTAAGGACAATTAAGATATTTCTATAATTATCAAGTGATTTACTCTCTAATCCTGATATCACTGAACATAAAACAAAAAGGTCTTTATGTGTTAACTGTTGTTTTTTACATAAATGAAATACACTAAATATAACAGGGGGGTCACTAACCATAAAGTTCCAAGTTTTCAATCTTGAGAATATTAAAATGAAATTGACAGATACATTAAAATAGGTTAGAAATCACAATCTAGAGCTTATATATCCTTTATATATATTTTCACATACACGCATGGAAATACATATTTTCAAATGCTCTACTCATTCGCCCATTCTCTCCAAAGAACTCTAAAAATATAATATTTGTTTTGAAAAGATCGTAGGCAGTATATTTCTTGCTCAGTTTAAGTTTTTTATGTTTCCTACACATAGGATGAGAACACACAGTGGATTAATAGAACTGTTTCTGCATCACAAAATTATAAAACAAATCTATTTGGTCAATTCCACATCTTAACTACACAGATTTGAATCAGAAGTATGAACTGGAAAAAAGTGGAATGGATCTTTTCCACCTATCCTATACCTCTGTCAACTACAGACCAGTGAAATGGAATTATAGGGCAATTCTAAAGCTGTATAATAACCAGTGATAAACTACCAAAAAAAGACCACAAAACAAAAATACATCATGGTTTGTTTGCTTTCAATCAAATCTCATTAAAGTGTATCCAATTAGAATTATAGACTGCCACACAATAATGTGAATGGTAAATGTCACCATCTCCATATCCTGTGAGCCATAGGTTATTTGGTAATGAAGTCCTCTTTGTATTGTGCTTTACTGTAAATAAAAACCTAGTTCAGCATTCACAAATTAGCTAGGAGTTCTTTTCTTTGACAAATCTGTTAGAGTCTGTAAACAAGTCAAAATAACACCTGGCATTTAGCCAGGGGAATGTTAGAGTTCGTAAGCAAGTCTGGATGGTGCCTGGCAAAATGCCAGAGGGAGTGGTTTGAGAAGTAACAAAAGCGAGCCATTAAGTGTAGAGATTCCTTATTGGTTGACTGATGTATCTAGTTTATGCTAATTACATAAGCTCTGTGGAATGTATAAATACTGCTCCTGTCCTGCAATAAACGGCTCCTACTCCTGCTGTATCAATGTACACAAGTTATTCGTCACCCCCCGCTTATTTTGCTGCAGCCGGACTGTGGCACAAATCAAAACTGGCAAAAAATACTTAATATATAAATAATCCCAGTTGACAATGATAATAAAATAAGCTTATTATGTGTGTGATGACTTTCAGCTTATTTTAATTCAACAGGTGACAGGTATCCTTACATAGAGCTATAATTTCATCAAAGCAGTCAATTATGATGAGGTATTTATCCATAGTTGGCGAAACGTTTAGTTCCCTACCAAACTATATATAGTCCTTTTAAAATTTTTCTGAAGAACTTTGGCTTTGATGAGTAGGCTGCCCTTCACATTCCCAAGAGATTGCTTATGAAGGCATAAAATATCCAAGTTTGCATGATGACACGAGAGCTCTCTGAGCCTCCCTTGCCAGTGCAAACAGAAAGAGCCTGAAGATTGGTCTTCTCTGGTTTGAAGATCCTGGAACACAACAACATCACGACATCAAGGGCAGTTTTCTTTCAAGAGGATTACTCTTATCCTCAACACTCAACTCAGCCATCCCTTACTGTCACCACAAGAGGGTTAGGTTGCAGCATTCTCTGGGGAACAAGTACAAAGTATGATCCATACACTTATACATAACAATAACTACAAAACTTGCCTCTTTGTATTGGTAGAAAGCTGAGAAATACATATGAGAATTCACCCTTTGAGTGTTAGATGAAGAAAAACAATGTAACACCAGAATAGGCCATATATATATATATATATGATTCACTTACCAGAGAATTAGGAGGGGCTCAAACAGTTAGCTTGGTTGGCTGACTGACACTTGGGCTCTACGTCTACCAGGAGGTAGAGGCAGGGATCCAAAGGCTTCGGGAAATTGGAATGTTGGAGTAGATTTATCATGTGCCAACTTAAAAATACACAATCCCTCTGTCATTACACCCACAGAAGGGCCCACAGGATACAACCGTCACGCAGGCTCCACCTCCATTACTAGAATGTCATTACTGGTAACAGGTTATTATTCTGGCTCCTTTACAACCCTGACAGTCACAAAACTCAACACAATGTTACAAAATAAGAACCTCTCCAATGTTTCCTCTCTAGTCCTTTGTTCATTCTCTTTGTGGGGCCTGCTACAAAGTGCAGTTATTTAATTTGTCTGGGGTTTTTGTTTTGACTTAGTTTTGAGTTTTGGGTTTTTCTTCATTTGTTTTCACTGTCTCCTCCACTAGATTATAAGGTCCATAGAGCAAGGACTGCATCCAACTTATTCATCACTGTCCCAAAAACGTAGTATAGTGCCTGGTATAGAGGCATTCAATAAAAATGTGTAAAAGCCAAAACGAAAGGGATGTAGAGATAGTTTGCATTTGTTGACATTAAATTCTGTTCCCTCCCTTTTCCTGGAACAGGTATGTTCACAAAAACATTATCCTCTCAAAGACATGGTTAACATCTCAATTTAAAACATGTTGTAACTTATAAGTCTCTTGTATACTTTTTCAGATGATGATGTGGTCTGCTAATATCACATGTCTTAATAAATTTATATTATGCCCAGAAAAACATTTTTTCAGAATTTTCAACAGGAAAAAGAAATTCCTTTTAATCAACGTCAATTCAAGCTGGGTGAGGAGGCTCATGCCTGTATTACAGGGGCTTAGGTGGCTGAGACGGTAGGATGGAGTTCAAAGCCAGCCTCAGCCAAAAGCGAGGCACTAGTAACTCAGTGAGACCCTGTCTCTTAATAAAACACAAAATAGGGCTGAGGATGTAGCTTAGTGGCCAAGTGTCCCTCACCTGAGTTCAATCCCCAACAAAAAGGGGGAAAAAAGTCAATGAGAGAATAAATTTCTTATTTTTTATAAGCTTTTAAATATTTTACATTAATCTTGGTCACATCTAATTTCACAATAAATTTCTGAAAGAACTTATTTTACTTACTTTCTCAGAACATTCAATGTAGGTTTTGTAGAAATAACCCCTCCTTTTACACTAATGTTTCATCATTTTGCAGAATAGGTAAAACAAATGAACCTGGCATAATTCTGGAAACAAACACAATTACCTCTTAATAAGGAAACAATTTGACCTGGGCAAATACACGTGTACCAAGTATCATCCTGGCAATGTGCCAGCAACAGGTGGTCACACATCCGGTTCATCAGTTTGTTTTACGGAGGAAATATGCAGCACTGATTTATTCATCAGGTTGGTAAAGTAGAAGTCAGTTAAGAGAGTCTTTGCCAAGTTACAATTCAGGTCTCAGGTATAGCTGACTAGAAAGAAAGTTCAACGTAGCACCCCTGCCACAGGTGTACCTGCTACCTTTTATACTTGCTCTCAATCATATGTGTTATATATTTAGAGACGCTGAGATCAAAGGAGTGAAAAATACTCAATATTGAAGTGAAGCAACAGAAAAAGATTCAGATGTTTCACTGAGGACATGATAAAATAATCAGAAAATCTGACTTAGAACAACAAAAATAGGTGAGTCAGTAAAAGGCATTTCAAGCAAATTACAATAGGTCTAAAATAACTTAATGAAATTATTTTGAAAGATTAATAAAAACTTTTAAATAAAAAATTACTTAAAAGATGGTTCATCTTTAAAACATGCCATTAACAGAATAAAAAAGAAGTTTCCTGAACTCTAAATAAATATATCAGTGCTAGAAACCCACCTGAAAACATTAAACTTAGATTAGCTGTGTTCCATTTGCAATCATGGAGTGTTTAATGCAAGAACTTACTTATCTCACTGGAAACCTGGTTCAGTTTGTCTTGTGATCGGCTGATTAGGACAACCTTTATTCCACGATTTGCTAGCTGAAATAATAAAAAAGAATGTAAATTACATTTTTGCATTTCATTTTAAAACATAAATTAGATATATACCCATTTTAAGAAAACCTGACCAGATGATAATTCAAAATATAAATCCAAGTGTAAAGAACAGGCAATCCATAACGAAAACGTTACAGAATTTCTCAAAGGGCTGTCTTTCTAAATCAAGTATTCAGGGGTTGGGGTTGTGGCTCAGTGGTAGAGCACTCACCTAGCACGTGAGAGGCCCTGGGTTCGATCCTCAACACCACATAAAAATAAATAAATAAACCAAGTATTCAAATCTCAAGTGTTTTAGAAGGCAAGTGACTTTTTCCTTTTGAATCTGTATATTGTTTGAGTTTTTAAAATTGTTACATGTCCACTACTTCCATAATTTAAAACTTAGCTTTAAAAAGAAAGTTTTCACTGAAGAAGAGAGGGAAAGGGAAGTACTGGGTAATGAACTTGATCAAATTATGTTATGTGCATGTACAAATATGTCACAATGAATCCCAGTACTAGGTATAATCAGAATGCACCAATAAGACAAGTTTTTGTCATGGACTGGATATATAAAACAAAGATCAAAAGACTAGCAAAGAAAACTACAGTTAAAATGTTAGGAAATTGGGGCTGGGGATATAGCCCAGTTGGTAGAGTGATTGCCTTGCATGCACAAGGCCCTGGGTTCAATCCCCAGTACCAAAAAAATAAATAAAATAAAATAAATAAAATGTTAGGAAATCCTAAAAAATAGGATAAATACTTAAAATTTTTCTTAGGCATTATAGTTTATAGACAACCAAGGTAACAAACTAAGATTGTTAAATGAATAAATTAATAACAATTTTTCTGAAGAGCACCTTCTATATGTGTATACAATGCTGTGTAAGCGTCGCATAGAATGAAAAAGATTTACAAGAATATGGTTAGGGGCTGGGGTTGTGACTCCGTAATAGAGCGATTGCCTAGAATGCGTGAGGCACTGAGTTCGATTCTCAGTACTGCATACAAATAAGTAAAATAAACGTCCATCAACAACTAAAAAAAAATATTTTAAAAAAAAAAGAATATGGTTAATGTCCTAGGGACATATAAATACAGAGGGGTAAGGAAAAAAACTAATATTCACAAAACGTCTTAATGCACTACTCCAGTTTATAAATGAACAATAAGTTAGGTGCTATGAACTATAAGTGATTTAGTAAATTAATATTCTAGTCTTAAATCCTAAAGTCAGCTTTTATTAAGTAGTACTGTAAATGAAGTTATGGAAGAACATTTTTTATAATAACAAAGGCTGGTAATTTGCTAAATTAATCTGCTATAAACCCACTAAAGAATTCATTAGCCATACTGATATTAAAAAAAAAATTAACAGAGGAAGAGGGACAAGGAAAAGCTTTTATTTATACCAAAAAAAAATCGAATAAATGTAGGACAGAGACCATTAGAAAATCACCAATTCTTTAACCACTATGATAATAATAATTTAGGCAAAAATTGTCAGTGGATCTTAAAACCACTGGATGAAAGATTGCTGGCAAACAGGATATTTACAGTCTCAAAGCTTCATGCCACCTACTTCTTATTAATTATCTATATAATGGAGTCATGGTATTATGATGTAGTATGAGGTGTCCCCCAAAAGCTCCTAGTTAATGCAGGAATGTGTGGAGGATAAATTATTAAAATATGAAAATTCTAACCTCATCAGCCTAGTGTGGATGGCCTGGATGGTAACTGTAGGCAGGTGGGGTATGGCTGGAGGAGGTCGGTCTCTGGGAGTGAGCCATGGAAGAGTTCATCTTCCTTACAGCCCCTTTCAACCCCTGCTGCCTGGCCACCAAAAGGTGAGCAATGTTCCTCCACCATGCCCTTCTGCCATAATGTCCTGCCTTACCTTGGGCCCAGAGCAATGGAGTCCCCCGACCATGGACTAAATCTCTGAAACCTATGAGCCATAATGAACTTTTCCTCCTCCAAAAGTTGTTCTTGTCCAGTATACTGGCCACAGCAACAAAAAGCTGACTAACTTAGAAATGGGCTAACATATAAGGTAGACAGCATCTTAATAAACTGTTTACCTTAACATAATCAATAATGAAACAAATGGACTTCTTATGCTTCTTGGTAGAATGAACTCACAAGAATAAATATCATTTGCATAACATTCCTGTTAAAAATGTTTCTCCAGCCAACACACTGTAATCCCAGCTACATGGGAGGTAGAAACAGGAGAATCAATAACAAGTTAAACTGTGTCAAGTTAAACTCTGTGTGAGCATTGTATTGGAGTTATAAGGGTGTTTTAGTTCTTATAAGACTGATCCCCAAATATTTTGGGGTGAACTGTTATGATATCTAAAGGTAATTTACAAATGGTCCTGCCAAATAACAATAATAATGAAAACAGTAACAATAAAGTAACTTAACAGTGACAAAATGTTAGCTGGAGAATCCAGGTGAAGGTATATGGGTGTTCATTGTATTCTTCTTCAAACAATTCTACAATTTTAAAATTCTTCAATATAAAAAGGTGGGGGAAAAAAGATGATTTTTTAAAAAGCTGGGAATGATGTGAGGGATTCAGTGCCTCTAACAGGATCTTCACCAGAACTGAGTACCTTTGCAGGGCCTGGAGGGCAAGGAAACTTGCCTCAAGCACTGCCCCAGTTCCCGCTCTGTACCTCAGTCTTCAGATGACTGCTTTCTTAGCCATTCCGTGCAGTACACAGGGCGTCAACGCTTTGCCTGAGCCTGTCAATATTTTTCTGTTAACCACAGACCTTCTTATAAAAATGTGACCGCCTAAAACATTTCTATCTTTTGGAAAATAGTTAAAAACAACTGACTTTAAAAACTGAGGACTGGGGGGCGGGATTGTGGCTCAGTGGTAGAGCTTGCGTAAGGCACTGGGTTTGATCTTCAGCACCTTATAAAAAATAAAATACAGGTATTATGTCCATCTACACTAAAAAATATTTTTTTTAAAAAAAAAGTACTGCATACACTTAAATGATATAAAATTAAAGCTACACTCATTTTCTTAGAATTAAACATCATGGAAAGTTTTATTCTTATTTTTCCCAGATATCTGCTTTAAAAAAATTTTTTATGTACACAAACATGGTATTTCAGACAAGATAAAAACAAACAAAACCATTGTACTATGTATCTGTTAATTTCAAAAATCAAAATTATTATGAAAGTATTCTATATTTGTTCATTTTTTAATGATAAAGAGAAAAGTTTTGAAAATCACCTACCTCTTCTGCATATGCTTTTCCAATTCCATCAGTACTACCTGTGACAACTGAGAAAGGAAAAAATAATACTTTAGTTTAAGAACAACAATGAGGAACTGGTCAAATTTAGAACCCAACAATTATACACAAAGAAATCTGTAGAATATTCTGGTGTGAAAAAGCAACAGCTGGGCTGGAGGTACTCCGTGGTAGAGTGCGTGCTGAGCTCGCACGAGGCCCTGGGTTCAATTCCCAGCTCCAATAAAATAAAACAGCAATACCAATGGTTCAAATTTAAGGTTGAATACCCATCACAACCTCTGAAATTAAATACACTGCAACATTAACTAGAGTATCAGGTGTTGACAAAGAAATAGAGTAATTGGAATTCTCATATATTACTCTATCACTGAGCTACATCCCAACCCTTTTTATTTTTATTTTGAAACAGGATTTCCCTAATTTGCCAACGCTGTTGAACCTGCTATTCTCCTGATTCTACTTCCCATATAGTTGGGATTACAAGTGTGTTGGCAGGAGAAACTTTTTTTTTATATATTTTTGAGAATATATTGCTATATAAATCAATACAATTATTTTAGAAAAACTATTTGGCAATATGTCTAGAACTAAAGCTATGCCTACCCTATGACAACAATTTCAAAAGATACAGATACATTATGTCTACCAAAAGAATGGCCATGGTAGCTCACTTATGCAGAGCAGGTACACATGCCTAAGTATTAATCTATAGGAAAGTAAATAAACTGAGGAATAATTATACAATGAATACTAAACAGTAATATAAAAGAACAAACTACTGATATATGGAAAACATGGACAAATCTGAGACATTGTGTGGAATGAACAAAGTATAACACAAGAGTATGTAATATTTCCAGTTATTAAGTTCAAGAAAAGGCAAAACTAATTTTTGGTGACAGGAGTCAGAATATAGCTTATCTCTGGGTTGTGGGGTAGATGACAGGGAAAGGGTATAATGGAAAGTCCTGGGTACAGGAAATACTCTACATCTTGATTAAGACAGCATTACTCCTGTGTGTATGCATTCATTGAGCTTATATGTACCCTGACGTACACAATTATTTGTATATATTGTATCTTAATGAACTAATTTTTAAATTAAGGGTAGTACCAAGAAATTGAATGAGATTTAGTACTTCTATGGGAAAGTACATTTCTCTTATAATCTTAAAAACTTTATGTAGTAGAAACATTTGAAAATTATAATGTGGGGGCTGGGGATTTGGGTCAATGGTAGAACATTTGCCTGGCATGTATGAGGCCTTGGGTGCCATTCCCAGCACCCCACACCTGTGCCCCGACACATTCACACAATGGGTCAGGCTACACCATGGTATCTTAACTCTGGAATACTGGAATTGTGTTTGTCTCAAGTTCAGAGCATGGGCCGGAAGTGATGGCAGGTGCCTATGATACTAGAGATTCAGGAGGCTAAGGCAGGAAGATGGCAAGTTCAAGGCCAGCCTCAGCAACTTAGCAAGACTCTCCCCGTCTCAAAATTGAAAAAAATAAAAGACCTGGAGATTAGACATAAGCTCAGTGGGAAAGTGCTCTGTGTTCAATTCCCAGTATAACCTCCCTACAAAAGAATTTAAAGGATGGATATCTGCTTCAAAAGATTAAGGATGCCCCAGAACTTCTCTAAATAAACTTTTCTAAATCAATTAGATTATGGAAAACAAATTATGGCGCAACTTGTAGAATTTTCTTGTACTTGTCTTAAAGGCACTTCTTTCAAATTATACAAGGAAGCTCCCAATTTTACTATACAGAAATATGGGAAACACATTCATATTCTTCCTGGCTATATCTTTCAAAATCAGCTATCATATTTCTAGCATTTAAAAAAAAAGACTTTTTGGAATAAAAAAGCAAAAAAGAAAATCCAGAGAGCAGTAAAAACCTCCACATACCCATGGTCCAGCTTTACCCATGATCAACTTGAGGTAAATCTTGTTTTACCTATACTCCACATTTTCCCCACCTTGGATTATTCTGAAATGAATCTCAAACATCATATCACTTCATCCCTTGATTTTAGTATGTATCTGCTATTAAAAACAACAAAATTGGGGCTGGGGTTGTGGCTCAGTGGCTCAGCGGTACAGCGCTCGCCTAGCACATGCAAAACACTGGGTTCAATCCTCAACACCACATAAAAATAAAATAAAGGTATTGTGTCCAGCTACAACTAAAAAAAAATTTTTTTAATCATTCTCATACTACTAAAACTATAATAATTGCTTGAATCAAGTATCTAATCAATGTAAATTTTCCCAAAATTAAAACTTTAATAATTTGTTTTAATCAGGATTCAATAATTTTCATATTCCATATTGTTTAACATGTCCATTAATAATAATCTATAGGCTCTATCTACCCACCGACACTCCCCACCCCCTCTCTCTCTCACACACACACACATACACACTCGTTATTTGTTGAATATACAGACCCAGATTTATGCTTTCTCAGCCTGGCATTTGCTGACTGCATTTCCCTGATATGATTTAACATGTTCCTCTGTCCTTTAGTAGTTTGATATAGACACATGATCAAGTTCAGGTTTGAATTTTATTCCTAAGAATACTTCATAAGCAATACTACATATTTGCATCAGAAGGCACAGGTCTGGTTATCTTTCCTTTTGCTCTGTGAGTGGTCATGGATGATTTCCGTTGAGATCCATTATTTTATTAGGGGTTGCAAAATGGTAGCATTTGCATTCACTCATTCATCTCCATCTATTAGGTAAAAATATTTCCACAGAGAACTTAATCCTCATTAAATGATCACCATGATGGATGGTTTTTATAGGAACACAAGTAAGTGTTTGAATATTTTCACCTTTTTTTTTTTAAATACACACACACGTATATATTTTGGTTGCTGATGGATCTTTTTTCCTTTATTTATTTGTGGTGCTAAGAATAGAACCTAATGCCTCATACATGCTAGGCAAGTGCTCTACCAGAGCTACAACACAGCACCACCTCTGTCAATTTTTAAAATAAATTATTTCCTTGGCATTTTCCACAGGTAACTTATGTTTTTACCATTAAGAAACATTATTAAATCACAGATTTAAACATTTGTTGTAGAATCTAGCTAAATAAAATTAAGCATCATATGAAAGTCCCTCCAACCCCATTATCAATGCAATTGTTCTTTCCTTTAACATTTTATCTCCTGAATATTTCTGGATGTGTGAAGATACAAATTTTATACTGTATTCCTGATACTGACTCAATAATGTTTCACATGTGAAGGACAAACACATACTAAAACGTTCCAGTCTCTCCTTTTCCTTCTTGATAAACCTCCCTTCTGCCTTCTTCCTTCAAAGCCCAATCCAAGCTCCACCAATTCTACTGTTCCAGATCACTCCAAATAAAAGTAATTGCTTCCTTTTCTAAATTCCCACAAGCACTTTACCCAACCATGACACTTCACCACTCCTTATTTTGAATTGTAATTCCTTGCATCTACATGTCTTTATTCTTTGATCTGATTCTAGCCTCCTTTCTACACGCCATGCTCAACATAGGTGCTCAGACATTTGCTGAATGCATGAATGATGCTCACCAGTTTTAATCTTTTAAAACTGTATAAGACTGCTTGCCTGAGAACCTGATTTCTCAAAGGTCTTCACTTTTCAAATTCAGTAGCTTACACTCTTCAAAGCCGCCTATCAGTCACTGACCTATCTTACTTACAAAGCCTTTTGTATGTAGATTATTCTGCTGAAGCCTACAACTGTGAAGCAAGCAAGCCACAAATGCAGTTATAGCAACTGGTGGCAGCATCAGATTTCTTAGGTTAGAGGTTTAAAATCTGTTAACAACTTCAGCACCACCATAAAATAAAATCTCTCAACAAGAATATGACCAAGAATTAAACAACGATAAAGTCATTCAACATTCTCCATCTAAAATTATTGGCTGGAATACATTTCAAAAGAACATCAACAACTCTGTTGTGTGCGTCTGTTTTAGAAGTTGCCAACCCCACCTGAACTCAGCATAGCACAGTGTCATTATAACCAATGACAGTCGTAGACAGCTAGAATCTGCCAGGTCTGGAGATTCCAAACTTTGCTTAATGGATATCGAGTCTTCCTTTTCCAAATTCTCCAGGTTTGGGGATTTATAGTGGCACTCAATTCATGAGTTACTTATTAAGTTGATATGAATGTGGAGATATTTTATTTTTTTCTTCCTTCTTTGTACCACAGATTGAACCCAGGGAACTTAACCACTGAGCCACATTCCCAGCCCTTTTTATTTTGAGATGGGGTTTTGCTTAGTTGCTTAGGGCCTCCCTATTGGCTTATTATAGTTGACAAAAACTTCTACTTCTCTTTTGTTTTCCCCATCCTTCTGATTCTGTCAATAGTGTTTATATTACTGGAATATTGCAAAGTAATTCTGACATTCACCATCAAGATTTAGCACAGATCCCTTACATTAAGGGCATGGTCCCCAACCAGACTGCTCTTCTGATGCCAGACACAAAGTTCAGAGGCCCCAGGCTACCCACACTTCTGAGTACAAACTGGCTACAAATTTGGGGGTTCCCACAATCCCCCGGACTTGATAATCTACTGGAATAATTTAGAGAACTTGAAATAACTTCCAGTTATAGAGGGTACAAACCAAGATCAACCAAATGAAGAGAACACATAGGGTAAGGTCTGAGAAGCTCTATGTCCTCTCCCCAGGGCACAGAATCAGGGGAGGCACATTGCCTTCCCAGCACAACAATCTCTCTACCAACCAAGAAGCTCCATCCAGCTTCAGTGTCCAGATTTTTATCAGGTTCCGTGATTGTGTGCCCAGCCAGACTGCGGCATTTGGTGGCCCGTACGGGGAACTTCTGAAGCTTAAAGGTAAGTGAAATTTCTCACCCCTGAGGAAGAGCGAAAGAATGGGTGACCAATTCAAAAAACAATGTGTTATTGTTTTGATTTATTTTGTTTTTATTTCAAGTTGCCTGTTCCTAGAACTTTCTCAGGCAAACTGGGGAAAATGGTTGACTCAAGGTTTGAAGTTGTTCGCCTCCGAGCAAGAGAAATTGTTAGAGGAAGGAGGCACCCCAGT
>NW_026000174.1:52904204-52922852 GCF_001458135.2 Marmota marmota marmota | reverse complement strand
TACTTATTAAAGCAAAAAGAGGGAATTGGAAGGGGGTATATATCCCCCAAAGATAAACTCAAAATAACGCTTTTTACTCTAAACTTTTTAAATTTGGATTCATCAGGACTTAGTGCTGCGGAAAGGCATATGTATCCAAAAAATGTACATAAGCCTAAAGTACTTTGGAAAGATATTCTAACAGGACAATGGAAAGGTCCTGACCCAGTGATTGTCTGGAGTCGGGGGTCTGTTTGTGTTTTTCCACAGGGAGAACAGCAGCCTATTTGGAATTCTTTTCAGGACAAGCTGTGTGGTGGCTCGTGATTGTGTGCCCAGCCAGACTGCGGCATTTGTGCCCAGCCAGACTGCAGCATTTGTGCCCAGCCAGACTGCGGCATAAAGGCATGACTGACTTGATCACTGGCCACACGACTGAAGTCAATCTCTAGACCTCCTGCCCTTCCCAGAGGCCAGGAGGCTGGACTGATCAGGTGGCTCAAAGTCTCAAGCTCTAATCACATAACTTTCAGGCATGTCCGGCCCAACGCTTGCAAGCTATCTAGGGTTCCACCAGAAGTCATCCTATAGGAAAGTCCTCCCAAGAATTTGGAGTCTCCTCCTCAGGGATCAGGGATAAAGACTAGTCAAATATTTTGTTATACAACAATTATTGTGATTAAATAAATATATTTCTCTCTACTGATCCAAACAGTACAAAAATAATTACATTTCATTTTCTAGCGGAATTTCTGTCATCCCTACACACAGAATTGCACTGCTCTTCATCCGCATGCTTTTCTTTTGAAACATCCCCATGCTCTACAATCTCTCAACACAAACGTCCACATTAGCAGGTCATTTGTTTCTTCGTTTGTTTTCCCCCTTAGACATCACCTTCACAGTGCCTGTTATCCAGCTCCAACTTGGAATGTTCCTCTGCTTTACTGTACAGCTGTTGTCTGGGAACATGGTCTTGGGGATTCCCTTGGCCTCTGTCCTGTGCTGAAGCTCTGTTTTCCAGGTCTTGTTCTATTCTCTAAGTATGGGAGAATATCTCAGTATGCCAGTAGCTTCCCAAGAACAAATACACGGAGACATGTTTGCAAACATTCTTTTAAATCAACTTTATTTTAGAATAGTTTCAGACTTGAAAAAAAAAAAAAGAGATAGTACTAACAGCCTACATTACTATGGTACGTTTGTCACAATTCATGAACCAATATTGGAACGACCATATTTTATTCAGATTTCCTTCGTCCTTACTGAATGTCTTTTTTCTGTTCTAGGATCCCATCCAGGACAATTATATTACATTTAGTCATCATGTCTCCTTATTTGATGGTGTGAGACAATTTTCTTTTGCGTATTTTTTTAAAACTCTATATTCAAACCTCAAAATTATAGTTTGACTAGGTGTAGAATTCTAAGCAGAAAATCATTTTTAACAAAGCATTTTAGACAACTCTCCATTATCTTCAAGCACAAGGATTGTTTAAAGGGTTTCACCATCGTATTTCAGACCATTTGTGGGTAACCTGCTTTTCTGTCACTGGGGCTTTTAGGATTATTACTTACTCTTTAAGACTCCATGATATGCCTTGGAGTAGATGTTTTCCCATTCATTGGTGCTAAGCACTAATGGGCCTTAAAATTCATGACTTTAAATTCTGATAATTTTCTACATTAACTCTTTGATAATATCTTCCCCATATTTTTCTCTTATTAGAATCTTTATTAATCTGAATATGAACTTAAGAGTTTCTCCATTAATCTTATTTTTATTTTCTACTTTCCTATAAATTTCTTCAACTTTATCTTCCAAATCCTTTACTGGCTTTTTAAATTTAGATGTTCAGTTTTTAATCTTAGAGAACTCTTCCATTTTCTGACTGCTTGCTTGCACTCCCCAGGCCTCTCTCAGCATCCTGTCTTCTCTCTGAGGACATTAATCATAATTTGTTTACATATTTACATTTTCTTCTACTCCTTATATTTTGTCTCCTCTAAGTTCCTTCTTGATTGTTTCACTCTGTCTCATCTTGGAAGCATTAAAACGTTGGTTAAAATGCACTGATATGGTAATTATACTGTGGTCCTCACTACAGGACAACGAATAGTCAAACCAGCTTTTTTATTGGGGAATCCCCAAGTCAGTATTAGTCTTTCATCAGGGAATCTTTAGTGTTCCTTTAGAGGCATTACCATTTTCTAGGCTTCTGGCAGGGCAGCTATTAGTCTGTAAACTTTCCATTCATCACCTGATCACTGCATTCTTTTGCCCAGTTTCCCTGAGTCTCAAGCACATGTGGCTCAGAGCCCAGCCCCACCTGCCTTCTTAAGTGCTGAAATATATGTTCAATTTATATGTGGTTCTGGTGTCCAAGGGATGAACTTTCTTGTTTCCCAGTGGTGGTCCCTCTGAGTTCTCAGGTGACTGCTCTGTGAAGTAAGTTACCACTCCTCTACCTTCATTTGCCTGGACTGGGGATTAGGGATGACAGAAGTTGTGTAGTTGCATCAAAATGGAACTGTTTCCCTTCTAATTTGGGGGGAGGATTTCCAAGAGATGAAAAGCCAGAAGTACTATTACTTGTCCATTTTAAAATTGAAAGCACCCCCACATTCCTCTAAAGTTGCACATTACACTAAAGTAGACTAACTTTCATTGAGGATGAAGTACTGAACACACTTCCTAGAAAGATTTGACTTTCTGCTCTCTGCAAAAATGCTTTTACCTATCATGTGCTACTAACAATTACCAAATTTGAATCAAACTGGGCTGAGGGTGTGGCTCAATGGTAGAGAGCTTGCCTAACATGCACAATGGGCCTGGGTTTGATTCCTAGCACCAGCAAAAAAAAAAATTTTTTTTAATCAAACTAGACTGTCTTTAGAAACCATTATATGCATGACTGTAGAGAATTCAAAGACATATAAAAATCCACTCTGGATATTAAAGATCCTAAAAAATATTTTTAATCTATCTAAAACTATCTACAAACTAATAGCTGCCCTGCCAAAGCCTAGTTGCTTTGGGGAGATCAGAGAAAGAAAAGAAAGATTAATTTTTAAGTTCATTTTACTATCTGCATTTTTTTACACTGTCATGTACATTTTATTATGTCATATATTTCCTTTTTAAAAAAGAAAGTCCTTTACTACTAGAAAGACAGTAGAAACTAAGCCAAAAACTCTTCATCTATTCCAGTTTCCCCAAAGTCAAGGTAGCATTACTTAGGACTATTTCCCAAAGTCACTTAATATTTTCTTAAAACTGATCATTCTTTCTTAAATAAAATGTAAAAACACAATTATCTCAATATTATTTACTTAATTCAATCATAAATGTCATCAGTTTCAATGAATAGAAATAGACTATCAATCAGTATAACATAAACTACCAGTCTGACATATATATTTTGCACTGATAGTTTATGTTACACTGATAGTCTGTCTATATTTATATAATATATATATTTATATAGAGAGACTATCAGTGTGTATATATGTATTATACATATAGTCTACCTATATATATTTAAAAATACTCATCAATGTGTGATCATCTTTTGATTTATTTCTGGGAAACAATGATCTAAGCATTCCTACCCTAATATACTAATTTTCAATGGAAATCAAATGAAAAAAAGATGAGCTTCTAAGTCATTCAAATTAGTTTTTTGTTGTCTCTTAAAATGAAAGAAGCAAGCACTCACAGGTATAATTAAATAATAAGTTGCAATGTGCAAAATCCACCCTGTGTGGGGACCCATTCTTTATGTGTCAAGTGCACATAGGAAGGCCCATAGCAGGCTGTGGCTCATAACAACCATATTTCCTTCCTTCTTTGCATGAGAACAGTGACTTTCAGCCCAGCATACTGTAACCTGGAATCTTTATTTCCTGGAATCTCTATTTTCCAACCTCCAAAGAGGTAGGTGTAGCTATGTGATTAAATTCTGGGGAAAAGATGTAAGCAGAGTTGTGAAGGACTTTGAAAAAGGTTGCTTGAAAACAGCTGACGCAGCAGCGCAGCCCCTTTTTGCCCTTCATGCAGTCAATTCAAAAGTGATGGGTGGGACTCCCGCCGCCTCTTGAACCATGAAGTACCTTTGAGGGTAGAAGACTCAGAGGAATTAAGGTACCTGATCATACCACTGAACTACCATACCATTTTTCAAACCAATCATCTCTTTTACCTAATTGATTATAATACAGAATCAAGCATATATGAAAGTTCAAATCTTTAAACTGGTTGAAAAACAAACTTGTATTAAAGTCACTATTATAGGCCCCCCAAAAGCAAGAATAACATCAGTAAATTATGAAAACAAAATATTTAATATTTACATTAGAAAACAATTTGCTTATGGAACCTCATTGATATGATCTAGTTAATTCTCACAACTCCCAGTCTGTTCTACACTCTCACCCCTACACACAAGGACTTGGGCAGTGAAGGTTTTGGTCCCTTCTCACTCAATCCATGTTATACACAAGTTAAGAATTACCTTTCTCAAAAACTGCTTTTATAATCTTTTTTCCCTGCCAAGAAGTGACAATGTTTTCCTATTGCCAGTTACACTAAACCTGAAGCAAATCCTTCACTTCTTCCTAATGTCATCACCTGGAGGTCCCATCATTCATCTCCCCTAAGAACTACTGCAACCATCTTCTAATACATCTGCTGGGTCCCATCCTTACTCCTCTGCGATTCTTCCTCCACACCATAGCCAAAGTGATCACTCCATGTGCAAATGTGAGGATCATTTCCCTGCCTCAAACCTGTGGCTTCCCACTGCCCTCACTCTTGACAGGTCTTCTAGGAACTAACCTTACCTTGGGCCACTATCTTCCTCCTTTTCGGTTTTTTTTTCGGGGGGGGGGGGGTATGGTGCCTAGGGAAGGGGGGCAGGTACCAGGAATTGAGCTCAGGTCAGGGACACTTGGCCATTGAACCACATCCTCAGTCCTATTGTGTATTTTATTTAGAGACTGGATCTCATTGAGTTGCTTAGTACCTAGCTTTTTTGCTGAGTCTGGCTTTGAACTTGAGATTTCCCACCTCAGCCTCCAGTGCTGCTGGGATTACAGGCAGGCACCATCACACCTGGCTCATCCTTCCACTTTCTGCCCCACAATCATGGTGAAATGCTTCCAAGGTAACATGCTCTCTCTTCACAAATGTTGTTCCCTCTACTCCCTATATGCACAATATGTTCATACTTTGAACATGTCCTTTCCAAAATGTAGGTGCTGAAACTCAGTGGCCAATGTAACAGCAAGAAGAGGTGGGACCTTGAAGGTGATAAGGCTTGGCGCTCCTCCTGTACGTATGGTTTTAATTAAGGCACTTAACACAGCATGCAGCATTCATTTGGGCTTCTTGCCCTTTTGTCCTCCTCCATGTGAGGACATTCCAACAATGCATCAGCAAGCCACCAGCGAGGATGCAGAGAGCAGCCCTCACAATATGAGTGCTCACGAGATAAGTAAATCTGTTGGTACCTTAATCTTGGACTTGCCAGTCTTTACAAATTACCCACTTGCATGATCCTTTAAAAAGGAGAAGAAACATCAAACACTGTGTCCCTGAGATGCCCCTTTCTAGTCCCAAGACTCTAGCCAAGTCAAGGGGACAACAAAGGTAAGTCTGGACCCAGATCAGATAAGTATTAGCTGAAGGAGCACTGGCTCCCTCACATGTACTCAGGGAACTGGGCAAACAAGTATTATCTCTGAGAACTGTTCTTTTCTGCAGGTACACCAAAGGCAACTTGGAATGTCACACAAAGGAACAAAGCAAACCAGCAACAATGGTTATATAGCTTAAGCTTCAAAACCCTCCCTCCTCAGTGCTGGCTGTGAAGTGCCACCCATCTAGCTAGCCACCACTAGACTTCCCTGTTTCAATAAACTCTCTGTCTTGCACACCATCATCTCAGGGTATTTCTTAGTCTCTTGGCAACCTATCAGGGTATTTTGTTATAGTAGCACATAAAGCTGAGGCACACTCCTACCAATGTTTTCCTTCCATTCTTGAGATTTTTCACATCTCTCCTCCCCCGTTACCCTTTCTTAGACTGCTAGACTAACTTAGGACCCCATAGTTCTCTGTGCCATCATACACTGTACTTTCCTTCACGACATTTATCATACAGGTTTCCATAAGTGCAGTGTCTGTCTGGGTCACCATAGTCTAAATGCAAAGACATTGCCTAGCAAAGAGCAGATGATTAATGAGGTTTTGCTGGATAAATGGATGAGTGAATGAATCAAAGAAGATTATGAATGGAAAACTAGCCTCTTATAACACTACCCAGCGCTTCACCCACTCCTTATTTAGAAATGGTAAACAATCCCATTCACTCTTCAGCGTCTCTCAACATCAAGCAAGAATCAATGATCTAAAATGAGGTTTTCAAGAAATTTAATAGAAGTTTAACTTGTTTATGATGACTCTACAGATGTATACTTTCAAAGGATTCTGTGGTTGTCCTAGAAATGAGCTGATGTTCAATGCTCAAGAGAATCACTTTAATCACAATGTGCCAAGGTGAGTATGAAGCAAACTAGTCCAAAATGTGATTAGGCAAAGGGGAGATTAACCACTTTGGTTTAGTAAAGGATGCTAAATTACCAACATAGTGACAGCTCACTATTCATAGCAGTATGATTTGCTTCTTCAATTAACACAGAGTATCCTCAGATCCCATTTCGTTAGAGAGTAGGTGGAAAAGTTAAGGTAGGTTTCAATATGTTTAAAAAAAAAAAAAAAAAAAAAAAAGCTATGGGTACCACCTACAGCTCTGAGGGCTTTGTTAGGGCGGTGGCGGCGACTTGGTGGCTACTTAGTGGCAACTTAGAACATAGCAGCCTGCACCTGAGAAGAACATCAATCAGATGCCAGCGGAAACGCCTGTCAATCAGCCAGATCTCCTGACTAATGCCTGTCAATCAGCAGGACCCCCTGGCCAATCCTAGAGTTCAGCCAACTCCCCTGACCAACTCCAAGGGGGCAAGGGACCCTAGAAACACCTTTTCCTGTCCCAAGCCCCTCCTTTCCTGCTGTAAGCCCCATAAAAGTCCAGTCCGGTCGAGCTTCCACGTGGTTTCTCCTCAGACCCTTCCCCTGTCCCCTCTGTGGGTCTGATTGAGTTCTGCCCGGGAGTGATGTCTCAATAAAGCCTGTTCAGCGGCCCTTTTAAATTTGCCTCCTTTGGTTGCTGCCTGCCCTGCCTGATCTGACATCTTGGTGCCCAAACCCGGGAAGGGATCTTTGGGCTTCTCCCTCAGGGGATTGAAGCCCATCCCTTCCCCCTTGAAATTTCTAATCAGCTCCTTCCCTCTCCCTTCATCCGGGCGGACAGGAATGGGGTAAGTTTCTCCTTTCCCCTGACCTTCCAAACCCTTTCTGTCTGTCTGCGGGGGTCTATCCGTAAGACACGCGCGTGCCATAGGCCCTGCCCGTTCTGTTCAGGGCTCCGGGGACTGTGGAGACGTCCCAGTCCGCCTGAGGCCCCCCCCCCCCCAACCAGGCTGGCTAAGTGCTGGGGCCCGCGGAGGCTGTAGGGACGCCTCAACCTCTGCCCTGGCCCGTATCTGTCCGTAGGTGAGTGCAGACAGAATTTGGGACACCTTTTTCTGCTCCCACTCACCCGCGAGGGTGCCGGAAGGTCATGGGAAACGCAGAGTCCTCTCCTTAGACCCCAAAGTCCTTTGGGTGTCTATATTCAAATTTTGCCAAGTTAGGGCTCATTCAAGAACCGCCTGGTATTTTACTGCACTGAGACAATGGGTCACAATGGCCCCCAGATGGAACTGTTGATTTTAAACCCTCAATGAATTGGACAATTTCTGTCCCTGGACAGGGAAGTGGGAAACCACGTTCAGGCTTTTTGAGATCCATTCCCGTCCTTCCCCTGCTCTCTGCTCCCGACCTTCTCTCTGTTCTTTGCTCCTGTCCTTCCAGTCTGCGCTCCCTCCCAGTGGTACCGCGTCCCCTCCCCCTCCCTGCTGCAGCCGCTGCTCCCGGCCCAGTCTGCGCGCTTCCAGTCTGCCTGGCCACCAGACACGTGCGCCCTTCCTCCCTCCCTCACAGGCTCCCCACGCATGCCTCCCTCTCTCTGCTGCCCTGGTTCCAACAGGCAGACAGAATGGGTCCCACCTTGCTGCAGTGGGTGGGATCTGCGGATCCCTCTGAGCCTCCTCCCCCACTCTGCTCACCTCCTCTACTGATAAGACCCTTCCCCCTCCACCTCCCCCACTCTCTTCTTCCTCTCCTGCTACCTTGATTTCTCCGCCAACCTCTTCCACTGATACCACCCTTCCCCCTCCCCCTTCCCCCCTCTCCTCTTCCTCCTCTCCTACAGCCATGATCACCTCCACCCCTCACCCCTCTCTTCTCCCACACCCGGTCAGTGCCCACACCCGGTCCCACTAATCCCTCTTATCAGATAACCCACAGTTCCTTTGTCTTCTCAGGGAAGTAGCTGGTGTTGAAGGGATAGTCCAAGTACATGTCCCATTTTCGCTTCAAGATCTTTCCCAGATTGAAAAACGTCTTGGGTCTTTCTCTGCTGATTCTTCTGCTTATATTAAGGAATTCCGATATCTCTCCCAGACTTATGATCTTACCTGGCACGACGTCTATGTTGTTCTGTCCTCTACTCTGACCCCAGATGAGCGAGCCCGCATTCAGCAGGCTGCTTGAGATCATGCTGACCAAATTCGTTTAACGGATATGACTCTCCCCACAGGTGAAGCAGCTATTCCCCTAACCGAACCTAACTGGGACTATCAAGATGGCCAACAAGGTCGCAGTCACTGTGCTCGCATGGTCCACTATATTATACAGGCATGCAAGCAGTTTCTAATAAGGTAGTTAACTTCGATAAACTGAAGGAAATTACCCAGAATCCTGATGAAAATCCAGCCTTATTTCTCAACCGACTTACAGAGGCCCTAACCAAATACACTAAGCTGGATCTTGAGTCTCCCATCAGGGCTACAGTGTTAGCAACTCATTTCATTACTCAATCAACCCATGATATTAAAAAAAAGCTCAAACGAGCTGAGGAGGGCCCTCAGACCCCCATCCAACACCTGGTGAAAATGGCCTTTAAAGTTTATAATGCCCGAGAGGAGTCGGCTGAGTTAGCCAGGCAGGCTCAATTACAGAAAAAGGTAACACTCCAGACCCACGCCTTGGCAGCAGCCCTGAGGCCTTCGGCTCAAACAAGGGCTTTTCGGAGGATCCAGCATTCCTCTCCATCAGGGGCTTGCTTCAAATGTGGATGCGAAGGTCACTGGGCTCGCCAATGCCCAAACCCACGGCCTCCTTCCAGGCCATGCCCCACCTGTAACCAGACAGGACATTGGAAGAGCGACTGCCCTACGGCTGGCCCTTCCTCGGCGCCTCTACACAGGGGTATGACCAGTCAGGCGGTCCCTTCTCTCGAACTATTGGGGTTCGCAGAAGACTGAGGAAGCCCAGACTCGAGGACCCCTATCACCCTCGCCGAGCCCAGGGTAACGCTCCAGGGAGCGGGTAAGTCCATAACCTTCCTTGTGGACACGGGGGCTACCTATTCTGTCTTGCCTGCACATTCTAGGCCTCTGTTTCCTTCCCAGGTCTCAGTTATGGGGATTGATGACAAACCCTTCTCCCAAACCGAACTGTAAAGCTGGCCTGTGCCCTGGAGGGATACCCATTCACTCACTCTTTTTTGGTCATTCCATCTTGTCCAGTTCCTCTCCTAGGCAGAGATGTTCTCCAATTACTAGGAGCCACCCTCCAACTGTACCCCAAAAATACCACCACTCATCTCCTTCTGCCTCTAATTCTTACCCTCTCTAATGACCTAACAGTACCTACTGTGCCATCGCCCCCTGATCTAGTTGATCCTCAGGTCTGGGACATCTCCATGCCAGTTATAGCCTCCCACCACAAGCCAGTCTGTATCCAACTGAAACCCCAAACTAAATTTCCTTCGCGTCTCCAATTTCCCATCTCCAAAACCCACAGGGAGGGACTTAAACCCATTGTAGACCGGTTGCTGGCCCAGGGACTCCTTATTCCTACTGACTCCCCCTGCAACACCCCCATACTGCCAGTGAGCAAACCCTCAGGAGCCTATCACTTAGTCCAGGAACTTCGCTAATTAATGAGGCTGTTATTCCCATCCACCCGGTGGTTCCCGGCCCTCACACTTTTCTTTCTCATATCCCCTTTGATCATTCACTTTACTGTCCTGGATCTTAAAGCTGATTTCTTTACAGTGCCTCTGCATCCTGACTCTGATTACCTCTTTGCCTTCACATGGGAAGACCCTACCTCCTTTAGGTCTCAACAGTCTGACATGGACAGGCCTACCCCAAGGCGTCAGGGACAGTCCCTACCTCTTTGGTCAGGCCTTGACACAGGATTTAACTGTTTGTAATTTGGGGATAGCATGCTCTTACAGTTGGATAGAAGTCTTCCCTACATCCAGGGAAACTGCTGACACCGTCGCCTCCATCCTCATTGAGCAGATCATTTCCAGGTTTGGACTTCCCTCCTCCATCCAGTCTGACAACGGTCCAGCCTTCACTTCTCAGGTTGTTCAACTAGTCCCCAAAGGCCTCAACATCACTTGGAGGCTCCCCATTCCTCACTGACCCCATACAGTCATACTTCCATGCTGGGGCCCACCAAACTCAAGATTTCTCGCCAACCCTCTCCTTTTGGTACTAATCATTAATCTTTCTCAAGCTTCTATCCCAACCCACAGATGGCGCTTCTACATCCAAGTGACAAGGCAACAGGATGGCACCACCTGCTCTCAGTTTATGGGTCAAGGCGATTGCCCTTTTACTGGCTGTAATCAGGCCGTCACCTTTAATGTTACTGGATTCAACCTGGCCGCCGTCCCACTTATGTTCATCAATGCTATGCTTCATATCAGACCAAACTGAGGAATCTTGTAAGCGGGTGCCCTTATAATTCTTGCAAAAAACGCTTTCTATATAAGCTTTGCTATGAGAATCGTGCATACACCAAATTAACTATTTGGGACCCATGGAACCCAAAATGGGCTTCTGGTGTTGATGGTAAATTTTATTCATGGGGTTTTGCCAAACACCCCTCAGCCTCTATCAGAATATGGAGAACTTATATACAATTGCTCCCTCAAATTCACATAACCATCCAGGAGCAAGAGAGGGAACTCCAACACCAGCTGGATGCAGTTGCCCATCCTAAAGCTGACCCTTTTTCATTGATGGCCCTAATACGTCAGGGCCTTCAGATTCTCAATTTGTCCAAAGTGAATAACACTTCAGACTGTTTGCTCTGCGCAGGTTTGGATCGTACTCCATTGACTGCGATTCCCATTAATTTTCCACTCAATACCTCATCTAGACCCTAAGGATCTCCCTCTCCAGCCTTTGAGGAAGTACCTTTTTTTCGTAACTCATCAGGGAATTTCTCTTGCTGCTACACTTCCTCACGTTCTGCACCCTGTGACCAGATTGTTCGAATTTCTTCCTTAACCTTTGCTCTGCCTGAGTTCTTTTTCTGGTGCAATGGTACCCTAATAAAAAACCTAAGCCTCAACATGCCATTTGCTTTTTGTGTTCCTTCCTCCTTGGTTCCTCAATTAACTCTGTATAGTGAGGCTGAATTAACATGGCTTGTTACTACCTCCCTTTCCAGGACAAGAAGGGCTGTCTTTCTACCAGTAGTAAGTAGTTGGACTCTCCCTGGCCTCCTCCCTCACTGCCTCTGGACTTGGTTATGCAGTAACAGCTACTCAAAAGCTTGAACAACAACTTCGGGAAGCAGTAGAGGCATCAGCCACTTCTCTCGCTTTCCTACAAAGGCAAATAACATCTCTTGCCCAAGTCTCATTGCAGAACCCTCGAGCTCTAGATCTCCTCACAGCAGATAAAGAAGGAACCTGTCTGTTCCTGAAAGAAGAATGCTGCTATTATATCAATGAAACTGGATTGGTGGAAGAAAATGTTGACACCCTCCGTCCTTTGGGTGAAAGGCTTAAACAGCAACCATCAAATGACCCCTGGCCAGGCTGGCTAAATTCAACCCTCATTGCGTGGCTGACATCCCATTCTCACTCCTATTTTAGTAATAGGGCTTCTACTAATGATTGCTCCCTGCCTCAGGTTCGCTCGAAAGCGCGTGAGTGAAATTGCCAGAGTGACCTACAACCAGATGGTGCTACACCCCTACAGTCGCCTCCCCACCGAACCTATATCAGAGCCACTCCCCACCTCACGACGCCCCTAAACAAGCAGGAAGTAGCCGCCCTATATCACCAAAAAGGCTGGAATGTTAGGTCGGTGGCGGCGACTTGGTGGCTACTTAGAACATAGCAGCCTGCACCTGAGAAGAACATCAATCAGATGCCAGCGGAAACGCCTGTCAATCAGCCAGATCTCCTGACTAACGCCTGTCAATCAGTAGGACCCCCTGGCCAATCCTGGAGTTCAGCCAACTCCCCTGACCAACTCCAAGGGGGCAAGGGACCCTAGAAACACCTTTTCCTGTCCCAAGCCCTTCCTTTCCTGCTGTAAGCCCCATAAAAGTCCAGTCCGGTCGAGCTTCCACGTGGTTTCTCCTCAGACCCTTCCCCTGTCCCCTCTGTGGGTCTGATCGAGTTCTGCCCGGGAGTGATGTCTCAATAAAGCCTGTTCAGCGGCCCTTTTAAATTTGCCTCCTTTGGTCGCAGCCTGCCCCACCTGATCTGACAGGCTTGGGGAATAAATAGGATGGTCATGGGTAGAAATGAAGAAGTGGAAAAGGAGAGAGGCAGGGGAAAGAAGATATTTAAAAGGCTTATCCCTTTATGGATAAATATAACACCAGAACCAAATTTGCAAGCCTTTAGAAGATGAAAACTGACAAGTATAAAGAATATCCCAACTTGGCATCCAGAAGTGTCTAGCTTATTACAGATTACATAAAATACTGGCAACTGACCAGGGTTCCACTTCCAGATTTTATATAGTCAACAAAAATACTTCAGTTTGTGTAGGTTAAAAATATTCTACTCTTGTTGTCCTCAACTTGCTAGGAACAGATATTTTTAGTAAGAACCCAATCAACCTTATCAAAATCAAACATCAAAAATAGACTAGAGGAACACTGGAAGCAAACACACTATTTTTAGCTCCTCTGTCTATTCCCTGCCACTAACCGCCAAATTCTGACTACAGAGCCCATGCATGACAGCTTAGTTATTCCAAGCAGGTTCCTTTTCGTGATCCTTCCCCACCCTTCTACTCCCCAACTCCAAACACCTGAATGCAAAAAACACTCAACTGATTAAAGATTAATACTGCTCAAACCATGACAGCTGCCTTCCTCTGAGTGCTTGGAGGGGGGGGAAAGAAAATGACAGAAAGCTTGCATCAGTATTCCTCTTGGGGATCTATTACATGGAAAGAAAATTGCTATTTCAATTCCCTTTTGTTGCTAAAAATAGCAGTCTCAATTGATTCAAGCAAACAGTCTACAGGCTTAGCAGTGCTGAATTTAGAAACCACTGAAGTCCCCAAGAGCAACTGCTCACGTCGTCTAACACATGCCAGCTCATATTTAACAAAGAACAAAGAAGAGAAGCATGCAGGATGCAAGTTAATGAAACAGCAGCAACTTCCCACATTTTCATTAAAGAGAAACAGTGAAAGGGATTCGAAATTAGAAAGGCCAACTGTAACTGATTCTTCTGATCATATTTAAATAAAAAACAATTTTACAGAAAAACGTGAAGTCTATGCATAAACCCAGGTATATAGGCATTTCCCACAATCCCCTGGCTTGGGCATATATACATATTTTCCGAGCATCATGGATTACTATAGAAAGAAAATGCCCAGTTAACCAAAGTCCTATCCCAACAGAGTCCCCCTCCTCCCATTCGGTCCCTCAGGCTCCCACTAGCAGCCCTCTGCTACCTTTCACTGTTCTCTAAACCCAACCAGAAACTACAGATAGTAACCACTTGCCACTTAAACTAACAGATAAGACCAAACCCAAACAAATAAACACTCAGAAGCCATCTGTGGGTTCAGAACAAGAAGGAAGAAACTGTGAAAAGCAGGATCCACTTGGGCAGCAACTCCCCTGGGCTGACTTCCAGGCAAAGCCATGTGGTTCCTTCTGGCACCATAACCCAAAAATATCTGCTGTCTGATTTTTTCACTTTACTTGGTTAACTGAAGACCTTTCCAAATAATGATTCATTTCAGTTAATGCCACATCCTCTTTAAAAATGCAAACCCTTGTGCAAGAATTAAAAGGCTATCAATCCTCATGCTCAGCATGATTAAGTAGACTCAAACTTCTTTGTCGCTTTCTTTGAGAGTACCCGAAATGTGAGAGTAAGTTGGAAGAGGCCTCCTGAGAGTAGGAGTTCTAAGGGGCAACAAAGGAGTTAACTACTTTTAAGCCATACAGCCATAGCGACACCAAAGTGAAAAGGTTTACTGGGCCTTTGCTATTTTAGTACAAATGCAATATGCATAGTTAAGAATATAGATGCTAAAATCAAACCAGTGAGGCTCCAGTACCATCTCATTCACCTACTGGAGGCCAGTTACTCTCTATTATCTCAGTGTCTTTAGTTGTAGAATGAATACAATACTAGCTATCCCAGAGAGCCATTGTAAAGATTCAACAAGTAATGTTATGCACCCCGCCCTGTCAGAATATTAAACAAGACAATGTATATAATCTACTTACCAAGGGGCCTTAACACAATAAATTCTCAATAGATGTTAACAATGAAAGTAGAAGTAGGAAGTAGAAGGGGTATAAAAAGGAAAATAAAAAGCTACTGAAGTTTGATATGACACCACAAGCACAAGCAACAAAAACAAAAATAGAAAACGAACTTTATCTAAACCAAAATTTTAGCAGTGGGGGACTAGCTCAATGGTAGAGCACTTGCCTAGAATATAAAAGGCCCTGGGTTTAATCCCCAACACTGCAAATAAATAAATAAATAAAAATGTGTTGAGCATCAAAAGACATTATCAAGAGAGTGAAAAGACAACCCCAAAATGGGGAAAATATTTGCAAATTACATATCTAAAGGTAATTTGCAAATTTGCAAATCCAGCATACGTAAGGAATTCCTACAACTCAACAACAAACCCAGTTTGTTGGGTTTTAAAGTTTAAAACTGAGCAAAGGATAAATAAGGATAAATAGACATTTGTCCAAAGATGATACACAAAAGCCAACAAGCACATGAAAAAATGCTCAATATCATTAGATAAATGCAAATCAAAACCGCAATGACAAACTAGGTCGGCCATAATTTTCAAAAATGGAAAATAACAAGTATTGGTAAAGAATGATGTAAAATAAAACAGCCACTGATGAATACAATTTGGCACTTCCTCAAGAAAAGGTAAACACAGAATTACCATATAATTTGGTAATTCCACTTTGAGGCATACCCAAAAGAATTGAAAACAAGTATCAAACAGAAACTGGTACATGCATGTCATAGCAGCTCCACTGATAGTAGCCAAAATGTGGGAACAACTCAAATATCTATAGACTGAAGAATGGATAAACAAAATGTGGTATATCCAAAATGAAATATTATTCAGCCATTAAAAATGAATGGAGTATTGACACATGGTATAGTGTGATTAGCCTTCCATCCGAACATCATGCTAACTAAAACAAGCCAGACACAAAAGGTAAGGTGAAACAGTTAAGAATCCATTTACATTAAACATCTGAAATAGGTAAACTCATAGAGAAATAATGCAGATAGAGGTTTCCAGGATCTGAGGGAGAGAGGATGTAAAGTGACTGCTTTAAGGAGAATGATGTTTCCTTTGGGGTGATGGAAATGTCTCAGAACTAGACACAGGTGACAGCTGGATAACACTATGAACATGTCATTCAATTTACTCTCTGCATATGGTGGAACCTAAGTTTGGATTGCTCCCATGAGTAGAAAAGCTGTTTTCCATGTATATAAATTGAGTACCTAACATGTGCCAAACACAATAGCAGCCCCTTTATAGCACTTTTTTAACTGTCCGACACTCTATGAGGTACAATCAGTAGCTGCCCAGAAAACTTTATGAGGTTTGTAAATAACAAGACCTTATTATAGTACCTAATTTTACAGATGAAGAAACAATCTTAGGTTAAATGACTTGCCAATAGTCACATCACATGCTAAATCTAATCACTAGAACATGAATATGCTACACAATGGAAAATTGCCTTATAAACTCAGAAATACCAATAACAGTCACATTTAGCAATAATGTACTGTGCATACAAATACTCCAGGGTCTCCTCCTCATTAATTTGATAATGCCAAATCCAACTTTATTTGGATATATCATGATTATATCTCATGACTGTACATATTTAACAAGTAATAACTAAATTAAACAGTTCCTTAACTTATAAACAGTGGGCAGGCATACCAGTAGAAAAATAGTGCCTACTACATACATGCCCTTAAAATATATAACTCTGGCCTGATAAAAATGAGTTGCAATGAGATCTATCCAGAAGTTCCTATAATTAATTTCCTTGCAACAGCCCAAATTTATGAACAGTAAGGTAAATAAGAATATAGGGAGGTTACAGAGCAGATTCTTTTTTTTTACTTGTTTTAATCTAATTCATTCTGTTTAAAATTTAAAAATATTCCTCAGGTAAGTGGGTAAGCTCTCCATAAACAGAGAGGCCAGGGATTCTGTTCACTCTGTACCTCCCTGCTAAGAAGCTATTTCTCCTTCTAAGCCACCAGGCTTCTCAGGGACACAGTACAATGAAGTCCTGTTTGAGCCAGTCTTCCTAGGAAATAAGCACTTCCTGGAGGACTCAACACTGCCCAAAAGGCATGTATTTTGATGCTATGACCAAAGAGATCTTCCCACACTCCCTAGGTACTTTATGCCTAGGAGAAATCATTTTGCGCGTCTGTCTCAGGCCTGGTCAAGAACTTTAAAATGGGGGCCGCAGTCGTGGATCAGTAGTAGGGTGCTTGCCCAGCATGTGTGAGGCACTGGGTTCAATCCTCAGCACCACCTAAAAATAAACAAATAAAATAAACACTAAAAATTAAAGGAAAAGAACTTCAAAACAGCCACCCCAAGAGATCATTTGACAAACAATTCACTATACATATACATCTTGAAAAGCAGAATAAATGATGGTAAGATCAACAACAAATTTGAGGAAGGAAAAAATGTTCATCTATTCTCATCTAATGTTTCCGCTGTATTCCTGAACAGGCAAAGCCCTAGATGTTCCACACAGTTCCTTCTTGCTATAGAACCTCTGGCTGGATCCTCTTCCTACTTTTTAGGAAAATCAACACTGCCAATAAAATCATGCTAAGCAACCTAACAACTATCACACTTTTCAGAATGAACACTCAAATTCACTTCCAACTGAATCTTTTTAAGGAAGCTTAATGTAATTCAACACCCTCTTTCTCAGTTACAGAGACTATATATTCTACAGAAAATAGTGGTGGGCTGACAAGCAGTCAGGAAATCCATGTTTCTAGTTCTGGCTCCCACTAGCTAAATGGATCTAGACCAATAATTAACATTTCTGAGCCTCAGTTTCGGCATTTTCAAAATGTAGCCATGGATTAAATGAAAAACCAAGACCCTATGAATACAAAACGATGAAGAATGTAAGTCACAGCAATACTTCTCTCTCATTTTTAATTTCTAAACAAAACCAAAAAAAAAAGACAACCCATACACCCATGTTTTAGAAACAGTGTAAGTCAAGTCACAGCTGATTTAACCTACAATTGTGTCACCTTCTAACATCCAAGACAGAGAGAACATAAGTGATTGACCCAAAAAAACACTTTTCATTATTTTCCACTTCTTTGCCATGAAACTTTAATAAGAAAGGTGGAAAACTCAAGGCTAGTTTCTATACCTTCTGTTTCTCCTGTTATCCCTTGGTGGAAGTGCTTAAGACCAATAAAATAATTTTCTGCTTGTCACTTAAACTTTGTCTTATTCAACTTCCTGGATAAACTACCTCCCAGATGCAGAGGTTGGGTGACAAGAACCTCTGTGGAAAAGCATTATGGACTCAAAGGAAGCATACTTTTCTTCCTTTACCAAGCCACCTCTTACAAACAGAACCTTTGAGAAAGGCTGATGTAAAATGGAACCTTGGGCCAGGTGCAGTGGCACATGCCTGTAATCCTAGCAGCTTAGGAGACTGAGGCAGGAGGATCACGAGTTCAAAGCTAGACTCAACAAAAGTGAGGTGCTAAGCAACTCAGTGAGACCCTGTCTCCAAATAAAATACAAAACAGGGCTGGGGATATGGCTCAGAGGTTGAGTGCCCCTGAGTTCAATCTCTAGTACCCTCCAAAAATAAAATGTAACCTTGGACCAAGGGTATAACTCCATGGTAGAGCACTTGCCTACATTTACCACTCAGTTCATTTAAATAGGATGGACTAACTAGGTTACAGTGCTCATAATCTAATCATTTCAACCCAGGAAATTCCTCTTTCATGAGATGACCAAGCAGAGAAACAAACAACAAGACACTGCATGAGCAAAGGATCCTAATTGTACATGCTGAGTAGGAATATGCTTGGTGATCAGCATAGGAAACAATCTCTGAACCTGTCTCTTATACAC
>NW_026000174.1:52880339-52904179 GCF_001458135.2 Marmota marmota marmota | reverse complement strand
CCAAAAAAAAAAAAAAAAACACACAATCCTGTGTGCTTTTTCAATGATATCACTTATTTGCTCACATCTCTTTATTCTACAAAGGCATTGTAGAAACTTACTGATCACTAATGAAAGTTTCAAATGTAAATTATTCAACAAAATTTCACTGTCTGACTAGAGCTCAAAGAAAGAACAAGCACATCACAGGATGCATTAAGTTATAGTTGTATTGGTCCCGGACCTACTCACCTCCCTTATAGGTGTGCTGGAGCAATTAAAACTATCTGCTATTTAACATTTTGAAAACACATTCAATTCTTCCCAGGACTAGATACTGCTAAACTTATAAATTCAGTATTAGATTCTATTAGATGAATGGTTGTCCTTGTTTTTCTTATTTGGTCGTTGATCCTTAAGATGCAAGAGCACCTGAAATAATTCATTAAATGCCATGCCTTTCAATGTCATTGCTGGCCCTTACTAACTTAATACTTCATTGCCTTTCTTTTTCAGTTATTCAGAACGAATATGACCTTTAAAGATGCTAGTATATGACAGCATTGCTCACAAAAGCAAAATTGAAAGGATTCAACAAAAAGGACCACTAAATTCTAACATGTAGCTGTAGAATGTATATAGTGTGCATATATATATATATATATATACACACACACATATATATACACATATGTATACACACACACATGCATATATACATACATATATAGAGTTAAATTATAAAATGCAGTTGTAGAACATATACTGTGCATATATATATTTATATGCATACACATATATGTATAGTATATAATTATGGCATAGATGCTAATCTGTAACATATCCATATCAATAATATATGGAATCTATGTTATATATTATATATTATATAGCAGATACTATCAATACAATGGAACACAAATGCAGCTATCAAAAATTATAGCCTGGGCTGGGGATGTGGCTCAAGCGGTAGCGTGCTTGCCTGGCATGCGTGCGGCCCGGGTTCGATCCTCAGCACCACATACAAACAAAGCTGTTGTGTCCGCCGATAACTAAAAAATAAATATTAAAATTCTCTCTCTCTCTCTTTAAAAAAAAAAAAAAATTATAGCCTCACAGACCAGCTTTTAGCAGTAAAAGTTGTCTGTGATAGATTATTAAGTGAAAACAAATTGGAGAATAATTGTGTGAAGAAAAATTGAATATTTTTGTTTTGACAATATTTATTTCTATAGAACTTTGGAATTCCTAATAACCATTACCTAGTAATGAGCCAAAAGAAGCTTACCAATAATCTAACTCAGTTCTCAAAGGCAGCAGTAGAACCAACAAGTACAGTAATGAGTATTTTGTATTTTTTGTAAACATGTGCACGTTGTTTGGAAAAATCTAAAGAATCTAAAAGGTCATACATAAACCAAAAATTTGGAGGTAAGTACCTCTAGGTAGAAGTATGTTAAGTAATTTTTATTTTCTTTTTACTTAGCTATATTTTCTAATTTTTATAAAGTAACCAAATGTACTTCTTGTATAATATTTTTAAATTTAAAAATTTAAACATCTTAAAATTTAAAGTTCAAAAAATTATATTCTTTTAAATACTAATTTAAACAGAATTACACTGCTCAATCCCCTGTGTGATACTGCCACAATAAGGTGTCTGTTTAGTTCAGTTAGCATTTAAAGCCTGGATTAGAAAAAGCATTTCAACTCAAACTTTCCAGAAATAAAACAAATGGATGAAAGAATTGAGAGAGGGCAAGTTATTGTGGGTTTTCTGCTGCTTTACCATAACACCAAGTTCTTGGAGAAACAGAGTTGCTAAAACTCAGCATCAAGAAACAGTGGTTTGTTCTATGGGGGGAATTTTTATCAACAAAATGCCTTATACTCATGATTTATTCCCCTAGCATGCTAAAGTTTCCAGTAGATTCAAAGTTTGTATAAAATTCCCTTTAAACTGGGTCTTCTGTGGAGCGTTCTAAACTCAGGTTTTATTGAAATATAACAAAGCCACTTTCAACGAGTTAGCTGATACCATATAAGAATAGTTTCTATTGAGAATACAAAATGCTGTGATATTTTACATTAAATGTTTTCTGATGGACTCTACTTACTCCTCACAAGGACTACTCAGTCTAACAAGGCCACACTCAGCTTCAGCAGGCCTCCTGGTCTATTACAACAGGTCCCTGGCCTTCCTATCATATCTGACTATACAATTGCCCCCTTCACTGAGAATGAACATGACATTGTATCATGACTAATCCTTAATATAAAGCGTATTTAATATTTAAGTAAGCCTACCCTTTATGTAACAACTGTGGTCTCACATTTATATACTGTGTAAATAAAATATGTTCTTTGAATCCATATGCAAAGCAAATTTCCCCCATTAATTTAATGGAAGCCTCACAAATCTTTTTGGAATGGAAATATCCCCATGCATACTTCAGCTATTTTCATAGATTTATATTTTCTTACACTAGGTTTTAGGAGGTAGACACCACCTGTATTCTGACAGACTGGCAGTTTCTAATTTGGGACAGAATGTGTACAAGAACCCAGACGGAAATCTTAGTAGACAAATCTTAGTAGACTGGATGTGTCATAACATTTGTTCTATAGGAGCTATCCAGATATTCTGTGAGCATGCTTCATCTGGGGAATGCAGTCCATCTGAGGACCAGTGTTGAAAATAGGAAATTCCTCTTTCATGAGATGACCAAGCAGAGAAACAAACAACAAGACACTGCATGAGCAAAGGATCCTAATTGTACATGCTGAGTAGGAATATGCTTGGTGATCAGCATAGGAAACAATCTCTGAACTATGACAGAGCCCTGGACCCAGTAACATCTAATGGCAAAACTCGATCAGAGCTGTAGAAATCAGGGGGAACTGTGCTTATATGAGATAGCTCAGGCCCAACTCATGCCCTCAAGCCTCCTTTCTTGCTTTGCTCAGACTTTAGGGGACTTTAGGGAGTCAACCTAGTACACTAGCATTACTTTCTCTCCTCATCCCTCTGGAACATGGAATGGGATGCCCTCTCTCCAGTTGCTTCTTTCTGGCCTTCCAGAAAACACTGGCCCAATTTATTTAACTGACTAAATTCACTCACCTGTAAAATAGGAATGGTGGTAGTACTTAAAAGATTAGGATACACATATCAAATCCTTAGAACAGTTCCTGACGCATAATTAACATTATATAAGTGTGTCAGCTACTATGTTTTATCATCAACAAGTTTTGATAAATAAGCACTATATATTAGAATCATTGTTAAGCTTCTAATTGTTTAGAAAGTGAAAATAGTAGGGCATGGTGGCACACACCTGTAATCCCAGCAGCTTGGTAGGCTGAGGCAGGAGGACCATGAGTTCAAAGCCAGCCTCAGCAAAATTGCTAAGCAACTCAGTGAGGCTCTGTCTCTAAATAAAATACAAAAGAGGGCTGGGGATGTGGCTCAGCGGTTGAATGCCCCTGAGTTCAATCCCTGGTACCAAAAAAATGAATAAATAAAGTGAAAATAATAACATGCAAACATTTTTAAATTTAGAAACCTTACAAAAATCTTTTATTCATGGCTCCTGACCACTTGATGACTAATGTGGCACCATCTACAAAAGCCCCCTTGGAAATGGCACTTCTATTCTTTCTCACATCCTATGCTCTGTTAAGCCTTTCTCTTGCCTATCCTCCGTGTACTTAAACTCTCATTTCCTTAAGCCTAACTTCAATGGGCCCTCCTGCACAAAGCTTTCCAGGAGGCCCACCTTCTAACAGCAATGACTTACATTTTTATGTTGCTCCTTTCCTCCTTTCTCCCTAGACAGAATGTAAGGCTAATGAGGATAGGCAGAGCTGCATTTTATTAATGGATGAATCACCTGCGCCTAAAATAGTACCTGGCACGTTATCAATTAATATTGTTGAACAATTAATACTCATCCTGGCCTACCCCAGACTTCTTTATTGAATAAATAAATCCTCATCTGTTCAAACCACCATAATCAGGTGTTCTGTACTTACAGCTAAAAACATTTCTGATGGTAGTGATCAAGCAGTACAGAATGCTCACAGAATATTTGTTATTATCCCTGTCATCAATATCACTTTTATCATAAATTAACTAGAATTTATTATGTGCTATGATCTAGCCATGATGCTTGGCACTTTTAGCACATTGCTAAGTAAACATCATCTTTTTAACCTTTACAATAACTTGAGAGGTACCCACCAATATTATACATGAAGAAGCTGGAACTCAGAAGAGTTAAACAACTTGCCATGGTACATAACACAGCTAGGAAATGACTAACATAAATTGTAAATGCAAAGTTCTGGCTCCAGTTCCTATAGCCTGACCTGGGATGCTATACTGCCATGTATGTGAAACATCCATGTGTAAGTCTCTTCTCTGTAAAATAACAATAACCTCTACATATCAAGAATCCCATTTTCCAAGACACAAAATCCAAAGCAATTAATGTTATTAGGCCCATAAGCAGCTATTCTGTTAATATCTGTTACACAAATAGACAAGTTAAACACCAATCCTATTTAAATGACTGCTTTAAATGGGTTTGGGATTGTGGCTCAGCGGTACAGCACTCGCCTAGCATGTATAAGGCCCTGGGTTCGAACCTCAGCACCACATAAAAATAAATAAATAAAATAAAGATATTGTGTCCAACTACAGCTAAAAATAAAAAAAAAAAAACATTAAAAATGACGGCTTTGGACAGTCTGAGCTTTTATAAAAATGAGATAAATATAAATGTTAAAAATTAATTTATCATTTTTAAAAGTATATGCCCCTTTCTTTCTCTTGATTACAGGGACTTTCCTACTGTTATATTTGTCACAACCACCTGAAATCAAAAATGCATGTTAAAATTCTCACCTACAAGGGGATGGTATTAGCAGATGGGGCCTCTGGAAAGTGAGAAGTTCATGAGTACAGAGCTTTCATGAACAGAATTAGTGCTCTTTAAGAGACCAGAGACTGCTCATGTGAGGACACAGTGAGAAGGTAGCACCTGTGAACAAGGAAGCAGGTCATTTCCACACAGAGAATCTGCCAACACTTTGGTGCTATACTTTACAGCCTTTAGAACTGTGAGAAATAAATTTCTGTATTAATTAGCCACCAAGTCTATAGCATCTTGTTATATAGCAGCCCAAGTGGGACAAAACAGTTTCCTGTATTTAGAGGCAACAGCTTATGGTTTGATATGAGGTGTGCCCCCAAAGGCTCCTGTGTTGTGTAGGAATTTCCTGGGGTGAAATGATTAGATTATGAGCACTGTAACCTAGTTAGTCCATCCTATTTAAATGAACTGAGTGGTAAATGTAGGCAAGTGGGCACGAGGAGGTGGGTTACTGGGAACACACCCTGGAAGGGTTCACTGTCCCTATGGCCGCTTCCCCACTTATTCTCTGCCTCCTGTGATGAGTGGAGCAGTGCTCCTCCACCGCCACCTTCCACCATGGCGTGCTGCCTCACCTTAGGCCCAGAGAAATGGAGCTGGCCATCTGTGGACTGAGACCTCTGAAACCATGAGCCCAATAAACTTTTCCTCCTTTTGTCAGATATTTTGGTCACAGCAATGAAAAGCTGACTATTTGTAACAATGAATTTATTTTCAACCCAAGCCAGCAGGCTTTCTGCCATATATGGTAACCCCTAGGCTCTTTAGGTAGCTATTTTCCATGCAAAATAAGGTCAATCCCTTGTTGTCTGAGACAAATAAACACAAACACGTATTCATTCATAAGACAACATATTAGGTGAAGGCAGTCAAAATCCAAATGGATCCATGAAAGAGTGCCTCCCAGGTATGCATTTCTCTTTTCTCTGCCTTCAGCTCAGTGATCTACAACAGCTTCCAGGATTAGACAATAAGCAGAGATACGTAAGCAGCTGCAGAGAGATGAATGAACTGTGTGATGCTGCAAATCTGTGAACTGATGTATCTAATACATGAATTGAAATTTAAAAAGAAAATTCTTTTCCACCAAACAGTTGTATGAACAAATCAAAGGGAACAGAGGTGTTGGAGGGAAAATGAGACAAAGAACAAAATCTGGTCTATGTGACACATTTATAAAACTGATGGTCTGTCAGTGAGATACTGATGAATATTTTTGCAGGATAAAAATGGCAACCCAGGTCTAAAAATAAACCACAGCGCTGCAGACCTGTCTGGTTCAGTTACAGCACTAGAATACAAACACCCTCACTCACAAGTGCATTTCAACTCAAGGGTTCACAAAGAAGGAAAAACTGAATGTTTTGTTAGCAAGATAAGACATTTTACATGGTTTTAAATCAGTTCTGTTACCTATGTAACATATAATTAATTCAAGTTTAAATGACTTTTTCCTAAAAAAGCTAAAGTAAATGGTGAGAGCAATAAACCATTAACTTACTTTTTATAAGAGATTACTGCTTCCCAAGCCCCTTATAATAAAATGGAGTGGTATTATTACCAATAAGATAATGTATTAAAATAAGAATTAAAAATAAAATCACAACTTATTCCTAAGCCGTGCTGACTCGAAAGGCAAATCTAGTCAAATGCTATCTCCAAATAACTTTGGAGATGGAGCAAAAATAGACACACACACACACACACACAATCTCATTTGTACCCAAACTTAATAAAAAAACTGCTAGCTAAAATGCAAATATGAATTAACTGTCTTTCATACGCAGCGTTTTAGCATTTTAACTCATCAAATCTATTCACCTTACTCAATCCTGTTTTATATTGGTACAATTCTGGCTTGAGCTAACTGGTGATTTGCAACTGTAAGAGTTACAAACATTTGGAATGCTCTCATAGAACATTGTGATTGCTATTCAAGACAGGCTGGACTTGTTATATTTCCCAGGCTGTTCTTGAACTCATGCGCTCAAGTGAACCTCCATGCTGGGGGGCCCCCAACCACCTCCATGCTCAGCCTCCCAAGGAGCTGGGATCATGCCCACATACCACCATTTTTAATAGTAAAAGTAAATTAACTCTCCAAAGCAATAAAACGTGAATAAAAAATTACACTTGATCCTGTATGACCACCTCAACTGGAATAAATAGAAAAAAGAAACAGCCCATTTCAGGGCCCAACAAAGTTGTCACAGTAGTTCAACAAACCCTTTCTAATTTCTGATGGTGTTCATTTGTGCTACTCATTTTGTAGCAGACAGCTATACATTATAATATAAACATATCCTCCAATATACAGCCACACACTTCCACCATTGCAGCTAGTGCCTCACTCTAAATAATGGCTAAATTTTATAAGTGGTGAAATATTTAAAGTCATAAGATAAAAACAATTTCCTTGTTAGAAGTTTTTATATCATCAATCTTATTTTTGTAGTGGGTTTCACAAACTTAATGGTCAAGATAAAACTCTTACTTCCCATATACACCTTGTTCCTCTGTGTCAACTCCATATAGGACAACCTATTCAATTGCTCTTGCCAAGAGCCTCCAGGATTGGGGTTGGGGTTGTAGCCCAGTGGGGAGCATTTGCCTAGCATGTGTGAGGCACTGGATTCAATCCTCAGCACCACATAAATTAAAAAAAAAAAAGGAGGGGGGGATATTGTGCCATCTACAACTAAAAGTATAAAAAATAAAGCCTCCAGGATAGCTTTGATTCCTCTCTATCCCATATTCAATTCATCCACAAGACCTGTCTACTGTAGCTCCCAAATACATACCTTATACAACCACTTCTCATGCCCTAAACACTACACCCTAGTTCGAGGAACCATCATCCATGACCCCTTGATGACTGCAAGGCTCCATAATGCCCATCCTGTATCCACCCTTGGGCACTAGTCTGTTCACAGCAGGGCAGTTATCCTTGTAATAAAGTAAATAACATCCCATCACTACCCTTCTTGACGTCCCATCACTTACCTTAACTTTTACTATCATTTCCCCCCTCATATTCTCCACCTATTCATATTCTAGTTGAAAGCCTTGCCTTTCTTAAAACACACCAAGTCCTGCCCCATCTGTGGGTCTTTTTACTTGCTTTTCCTTCCACCTGAACACTCTGACCCTAGAGCTTCACGTGACTGACTGCTTCTCATCACTTGATATCATGTCTTCCCAGAGGCCTCCCTGACCATCCTACCTCAGATTCTTGCTTTATTCCATCGCCATTTGATTATGTTATTTATTAATCTAGTTGATTACTGTCCATCTTTCCCTGCTTGAATATAAGCTCAATCATCACTATATCCGTTTAAAAAGTTAATGCATAAACTAATCACCTATAGCAACAAAGAATGCAAACTCAAATATCTGTAGAAGACAGGAAATGAAAGTGAATAAAGAAAGCCATTTCCAGCTAATATGGTAATGCTTACTACTTTTCAAGAGAGGTCAAATAAACAACCTTATGGATTTAATCTTCCCATTATTTAACATTGAAAGCATTGTTTTTAAAAATACAAAAAAATCTGTATAAGCCAAATAGACCATATCTGTAAGCCTGATATACATAAGTCACCATTTATTATCTTCTTGCCTATAGTAAATTCCCTAAATGTATACTTATTTAGTGCAAAAGATTATTCCAAAGATGACCATAACAATCCCTTTCATTCCACATGCCTTTTGCAATGTGCATTTGCCACTCCTCCCGTCAAAAGATGGAATCTATTCTCTATCCCTTGGATATGTGACCTGCTTTGACCAACTTGCTTTTGTGTCTTCTCAGGCCTTAGGAGGGCTTGCAGTCATGTAAGGAATTCCAGCCAAGACTACTGAATCAGAGAGAGATATGTGGAAGAGATTTGAGACTCATAAGAAAGGTCCTCTTAGATACTCTGGCCCCTGTCAATCTTCCATTAGCAGCCACAGACTCCAGACAAGTAAAGTCATATCTTGAATCCTCCTGCCCCAGCAAAGCCATCTTCAGCTGACCTTATATGTACAGAAGAGAGACATCCTTAAGAGCCCTGCCCAAATTCTTGATACACAGAAATATAATGAAGTGACTGTTAAGCAATTACATTTTGGAGTGGTTTGTTTCTTAGCAACACAGAATTGACACAGAAACCAATACCTGAAAATGAGGTGTTGAAAACTACCACCTAAAACATGCAACATTGGATTTTGAGACCCAGTGCCCAGAAGAAGATGGAAAAGTAGCAAGTTCATTGTCAGCAAAAGCCAGAAGAGAAAATTTCTATTATAGCAGGAGAGAGGGCAATTCATATGTTATATAATGGCAGAATGTTTAGAAAGACGATATTACTTGCAATAATATTTACCTAATACTACCTAATGTAATAATTACATAAGAGAATATTTACCTAACTTGTAGAACTGGCTAAAGATATCTCCAAGTAGAAGATCTAAAGTGCCAATTGGCTTCTTTTAACTTCATAAAATGAGAGAAATACATGAAGGACTGACCTGTTTAACTTTATAGCAGAATTCAGAGGAAGGATAAAAGGCTGATAATAGTCTTCTCCAAATGGCAAAAAGATTCTCAAGCTAAGAAATTTCCTCCTAGTAAATATCTTAGTGAGGGTTTGTCCATAGGTCTTTTGTTGAAACCTTGAAAAGATTTAATGTATTGCCTAGTAGAACCTACTCATCTATACAAAGGAACTTCTACGAATCTTAAAGGCCTGTCTTTCAATAGTCTAACAGATCCAAAGTAAAGAGAGCTCTATACTGGAAAAAAATTATGGATGTGGCTTTAGGGAAATGGAATTAGTTCCCAATAAAATTTATAGAAAACTCAGAAGTTTTAAATAAAATGTAGTACTAAAAGTACCACCAGCTTGGACTAAATGATTTTAAATAATTCAAAGTAATTTTAAAAAATAGGAAAGTCTTTGTGGGTACTTAACTTCACACAGGTAGGAAGGAGGTTAAAAAGGCTACTCAGCCGCAAACAGAAACCATTCTTTTGGAAAAGAAAAGTAGCACCAGAGGAGAAAACCAAGAGTCCGAAGGGTAGAGCTAGCAGCCTCTGAAAACAACATATAAAGAGAACTCCCAAGGAGAAGAACTGGGCACTAATCAAGGTACATTATTTATTTTCTTTTTTTTTTGTGGGGTGGGGAGCAGGAATTGAACTCAGGGGCACTCAGCCACTGAGCCACATCCCCAGCCCTATTCTGTATTTTATTTATAGACAGAGTCTCAGTGAGTTGCTTAGCACCTTGCCATCGCTGAGGGTGGCTTTGAACTCGTGATCCTCCTGTCTCGGCTTCCAGAGCCGCTGGAATTACAGGTGTGCTACCACGCCTGGCCTCAAGGTACATTCTTGATATATGGATGGAGTAAGAGAACTAGTGATATGTATCCAATGGATTTCAAAATTGCTGTGGACCAGTGACAACTATATTCTTCCTGTTCTTTTGGGTAGCAATGTCTATTGCAGTTTCCTTGTCCCTGTCTCACCACTGTATATTGGATGGGGAGAATGGAGCGGTAGGAGTAGGTAATTTGATTATCACAGATCTCTAGATCCTAAGAAGCAATATCAGGGCAGCTGTGCCTTATAAATCTCATGTGCATCTGGACTTGAGTTACATGATAAGTTCTGGACTCCACACACGGTTGTAATCCCAGTGATTCAGGAGGCTGAAGCAGGAGGATCACAAGTTCAAGGCCAGCCTGGGAAATTTAGCAAGACCTGCCTCAAAAAAAAAAAAAAAAGGTTTGGGGATGTAGCTCAGTGGTAGAGTGCTTTCTTAAAATGCATGAGGTCCTAGGTTCAATCCCTAGTACCACACACACTTACACACATACACACACACAAATGATACTGGACTCCAAGTTGATGCCATAATCAGATAAGACTTCTAGGGAAGCAATAAGTATATTTTGCATGTGGAGATGTGAACTGTTATGCTCAGAGGACAGACTATACTAGACCATTTTCAAAGACGGCTACTATACTACTACAAATTGCTATGCAATTTGCCCTTCTCGTATCAAAAAATGGGATCTTTTCCTTCCACTTAAACCTGGGTTGGTCCTGTGATCTGCTCTGACCAACAGAATATTTTATTTATATATATATATATATATAAAATCCATATCACTTATAGATAGATAGATAGACAGAGAGAGAGAGAGAGAGAGAGAGAGAGAGAGAGCTCACAACAGTGAGCATACAGCTTCCAGAATCAGAGCCTTAAGATACCTCACAACTTTTGTTTTCAACTTCTTGAAACAATCTCAGTGCCAGGCGGGAGCTCAGCCTAATCTAGTGAATGAGGAGAAGCCATATGGAGGAGAATGGAGGTGCACCAGTTAACACGTCAAGGTCCCAGACATGGACACGAAGCAATCTTCAATCTGATAGCTCCAGTGGAGCTGCCCCGGCCAGTACTATGTAGAATAGAGAAAAGCCGTCTCCACTGAGATCTGCCCAAATTCCTGATCCACAAAATCATGATGGTTGGTTGCTTTTTTAAGCACTGTGTATCAGGATCACTCATTACACAGCAATAGGTAACTGAGATGCTGGGGAAAGGCCAATCTGAATAATGGAAATGTCTGAATTCTTGAATTTAAAAAAATACACTTTTAATATTTTTAGTCCTTCAAAGTGACTTTTAGGATAATAATCTAGAATTAATTCCCTCATTTACCAAATACTTACTGAGCTGTTAATGTGTGCCAGGTATAGTTCTGGGGTCTGGGAAAACACCAGCGGATTAAAGCTCTTGTGGAATTTATATTCTCAATAGGAAAATGAGGATGGGCCTCCACCAATTTGCTTTAATAAATAAAACAATTTCTAATTAGTACATCAATACTGTAAGTTAGTGTTTGCCAAATAACTAAATCTGGTTTTAACTTTCTCCTTGAAATTGTTACTTGGATGCTTTATCACTGTATCAGGGCCTATTTTTAGCTCAGCCTTTCTTCAGACTGAGCTAAAAGAAAAACAAGGTCAAGATGATATAAGACCACTAGTAAATTTGGTTCCACAAAATGTTCAGGTATCTTCTATATACCAAATTTATTCTCTGATCTAGAACAGTAACACCTTTGGGTCCTCTTCTGGAGTGTCCTTCCCTGCTTTCTTCACTGGGGAACTCCTCACTCTGTTAGGTCTCACAGTCATACCAGATGTTTTCCCACACATCTTATGCAGACATGCAGCAGACTATTGAGTATTCCATATTCTAAGTTCTTGTTTCCTTGCTTAATTGTCTGTACTCGATAGTTAGTTCCATCAGGGAAGGAACCATTCTTCCATTCCCAATGCAGAAACCTACACATAATTTTAAGCAATCAGCAAATGTTTGTGGAATAAAAGCTTTAAAATCTGATTAAAGCAGGGTTCCCTCATTAGCAAAATGGGCTGATCCTTTGAAATTGGGGGAGGACAGAATTACAACTTCCTAGAAAAATTAAATGCTCTGTTCAAATCAAGTTCCCATGCAGGTACATGGAAGCTCTGATTTCTTGTTACTTTTGTTTTCATGGGACATTCATTTTGCAGTCACTTGTCGTATCATGACCATCTATATTTTAACTCAGAAGCACAAAAGAAAACCATCAGAGTCTGAAACACATCCAAAGGGCAAGCACAATTTAATTTGTGGGTTTTTAAAAAGTCCCAGGCTTCTAGACCTAAACAGACTTACCAACTTAGTTTCCAAGACATGATTCCTCTGTTTTCCACACCAATGTGATTATTTGGAAACAAAATGTTCACATGTTCTAGTACATAGGCAGGATTATCCAAGTCACAGGACTGAAGGGGTATGCATAGGCACCACCAGAGTTGTCATCCTGTCCCTGAAACGTCTACTACCTAGCAGAGGGACTTAAATCCACACTAACATGGTAGCCACTAGACATTTGTGGCTATTAGTTTAATTTTAAATTCAAATAGAATGAAACTAATAATTCAGTTCCTCAATCCCACTAGCCACACTTCAAGTGGCAATAGCTGTTGACCAAACTGTAAAGCACATATATAGAATGTTTGCATCATTGCAAAAAGTTCTATCGGACAGCACTGTCTTAAATGAATTAAACACAGTTTTCATATCAAATTACTGAGAAGCCTAAAATGGCTCTCTGCCTGTAGTAATGAAAACAGTGTGATATTTCAGAAGAAATAAACAGAGGGATATTTTCTAGAAATACATCATTTTTTCATAGCTTATAGAATGCAAGCTTGCATTAAAATTCATTCTTTGAAATGACTAACATTCCAATTAAGGACAGTTCATTTTGTTTAGCAAACTTTCTCACTATAACTGCCTCCCTTAACAGCAGAGCATGCCCCACCCCCTACAATCCCCAAAGACCTTTTTATTAATGTACATTTTCAACATGATCACCTTTGGTATTTCAGGAAGCCATTGTCTAAAAGCCCTCCTAATTTAAAAGTTTGAATATTTTCTTCAAATTAATATATTACACTATAGTTTTGAAGTATTCTATATGCTAAAATATATGAAACACATGTTACTGGGACTCCAATAGATAAATATTAATTTTATAAAATCTAATTTAAGAGTAAACTTTCTGAACAGCTTTTTTGTAAAGATTTATCTCTGCAAAGTTAAAGATGACAAACTGATTAAGTACTAAGGTTTATATATTATATAAGTAACATAGGTTCTTTTCTTTTAAAGTATTAAGTTTTCCAAGCAAAACTCAAAGGTTTGCAGGAATCCCACAAATTCAGTGGAATTTTTAAAGAATTTCAAAGTACAGCAGGCAAAACTACTTACCCAATTTTCACACACAAAAAAAAAAACTAAGTATGTTTTCTCTGGATCCTCTTGAGAAAGAAAAATATGTTTATTTCCATATTCTACATATATTTTATTTATATATTATACATATGTATAAATATAAAATGTTTATTTCCATATACTAAATAAAAACCAAAGGAAAATTCACTTGAATAAAAATCATCTTCATTATAAAATTTTAGAAAGTCTGGTACTCATCAGCACCCTCTAGAGTCAGTTAGCATAGTTCAGAATGAACCAGATTTTAAAACACAGAAACTTATTATTTAAAATAAAAATATAAGTAAAGAATTTTTATGTAACTGAAATCTGTGATATCATACAATCCTCCTCAAACACTTTCAGCCTTCACTGAGTGAGCCAATGTCCCCCACAAAGGGACAGAGACACAGCAGTGCCTGTGGGCTCATGTGCACAGCATTCCACTGCAGAACTCTGTGTCTCTTGACCCTGGCTCCATTCCCCAATTCAGAGCTGCACATGGCCCATCTGTTGGTCACCATTCACACAGATGAAGCCCAGTGTTCACCCAAGAGACTATGTGTAGGCCATGTCACAGCATGAAATAGCAACCCTTTCTATGAAATAAAGCAGGGAGTAGTAGCTAATTCCCTACTTCCTGAATGCTTGAATGTATACAGAGTAATGGCAAAATGTTTCTTGTTCATATCTGCTTAATTAACTTGGGGTTCTCTTTGGTCTCTTCAAAAAAGAATTTTTTTAAAAAAGAGAGAGAGAGAATTTTTTAATATTTATTTTTCAGTTTTCGGTGGACACAACATCTTCATTTTATTTTTATGTGGTGCTGGGGATCGAACCCAGTGCCCCACGCATGCCAGGCAAGCACGTTACCGCTTGAGCCACATCCCCAGCCCCCCAAAATTTTAACAATTATAGAGTTATCACTTGAGTTCGGTATAAGGGGAAATTCCAATTTCTCGCCACTCTCAAATTCTATTAGATTTGCCAAATGTTTCATAAACTGAATGTGTCCCAAAGGAAGGGACAAAAGGCCACAAAACACTGCATCAAAGGCATTAGGTAAAAGCACCGCTAATAAGTACACCTTTGGATCATAAATAAACTCAGGGGGCTGGGATTGTGGCTCAGCAGTAGAGCACTCCCCTAGCATGGGCGGGAACGGGTTCGATCCTCAGCACCACATAAAAATAAGGGCAATGTGTTGTGTCCATCTACACCTAAAAAAATATTAAAAAAAAAAACCTCAGGAGAATTTATGCACTATATCTTTGTATATGAGGGGTAAAAAGATCCTCTTTCTTTTATGTAGAAAACAGTTATGCAGCTTGGCTCTTACCTGGCTGTGCTACATCCTCTCCTTGCTGCTGCTTATTACCTGAACTACTTCACTGCCCTGTGTTTTCTCCACTGGAGGGCACAGTTAGCTAAAAAGAAAATTTGATGAAATCTAATTTGTACTGTTCTGCGGTTCTAGAAAAAGTATGGGTAAAAAAGAAGGCTAAGGTTACTATTGAGAAAGACATTGCAGTAATGTTTAGGAATAACATTTATCTCTGTTCTCCTTGAAAGTCATTAATAAAGATGATAGTTAATTGGCTAAGACAATTATGCTCCAAATACCACTATCTACAAAGTATAAATAAAAGATGAGGTGGAAGGCAAAGAAAGATAAAAATCCAGTGGTGGAAATGACCCACTTCAGGCACACAGTAACCTACAAGAGTACATGCAAACAGAGCTGGGAATGTAGCTCAGTGACAGCACTTGCCTGGCATATGCAAGGTCCTTGGTTCCACCCCTGGTACCACAAAAAATAAGTAAAATAAAACAGTACATGCGAATAGAAAATCTTACAACAGTACTCCAGTACCACTGTCCTGTTACAGCAGCTCTAGAAGAATGTGGTGCTAAACCACCCAGCTCGACAGCAAAGGTATAAATCATACACTCAACAAAAGTAAGGTTTAGTTTTACTGTTTGGAAGAATCATTTTAGAGTTATGCCAATAGAGGACAATATTTGGGAATTCATTCAGAGCTGCCTCTTTATAAACCCAATCAATCCTAAGAACATACTGTAAAATATTTTCAATATGTAAAGAAAATCATTAGTAAAGAGACACATAAATATCGTACTTCTAAATAATGTTAATAATGTAGTTTTCAAAGAAGCTTAAACAATAGCCTTTTATTATATTTTAAGTTGCTTTACAATAAAATTGCCATTATGTTTCAACTTACCAATAGTAAGCTTTCTAAGCTTTTATTTGTGTTAAAAGTAATGCAATAGGACAACTCTCCATGGATTTGACCCAGGTTATCATGTTTTATTATGTCCGCTGAAAAAAAAATTACAATTTACTTGATGAACTGAATGTATCTCCCTGAATTTCCTATACTGAAGCCTAAACTTCTAAAGTGATGGTATTTAAGGATGGAGTTTTAGGGAGGAAATTAGGCAGGAGCCCTCAAGAATGGGATTAGTGCCCTCACCAGGAGAGTGCAAACACAATGAGAAGGCAACCAACTGCACACCAGGAAACCCCACCAGAAATCAGGAGCCTTAATCCTGGACTTCCCAGCCTCCAGAACATGGGAAGTTTAAGCCATAAATAAATCTGGTGTTTAAGCCATCCAGTCTGAGGTATTCTGTTATAGTAGCCCAATATAAGATAACTTAGTTTTTTTGTTACAAGTAGTTCAAGTTAATTTTTATAAAGTAATGAGTGGAGCAAAATAACTTTCTGTGGTAGTAAGTCTCTAGGGGCTGGGGCTGTAGCTCAGTGGTAGAGCACTTGCTTTGCCGGTGCGAGACACTAGGTTCGATTCTCAGCACCACATAAAAATAAATGAAGATACTGTGTCCACCTACAACTTAAATAAATAAATAAATAAATAAATAGAAATAAAAAGATCATCTAAGCAATGCGTCTGTGTGTCGCTGAGGATTAAACCCAAAACCTTGAACATGCTAAGGCCACACAAATTATTCATGTTATTTTTAAAGTGATTCACCAAAGAAATCCAAAAGACCCAGCTAAGGTCTTCCACATAATTCAGCCAGATCCATACTCTGCAGTTCCAGAAGAAAGGCTTCCATTTACCTGATAACACAACTAATTGCTCTCAAACCTTTTCCCCATTTACTTAACACGGTTATCTACAAGGATAGTAGTAGCCTAGAAAGGCAAAGAGATAAATTAGCACAGAGTTTGTGCTCCTGATGCACAAGGGAAAAAGAGGCCAATATGGTTGGAGAAGACTGAAGAAATTTCTTTCAGATCTCAGCTCGAATGTCACTGTAATGAGAAAACCTGCCTTAACCACCCTATGCAAAATAGAAGGGATACATCCGTCCCCGTTATTCTCGATCACCTTACTTGCTTTGTTTTTATTCTTAGTACATGTCACCAGATTTACCAAATAATTGTTTGCTTATTGTCTGTTTTTCCCCATAAAATGCAAGATCCATGAGAGCAAAGACTTTGTCCATCTTATTCACTGCTCTACCCTAGCACACTATAAAGAATCTGACATACCAGGTGATCAAATACCTATTGAATCAATTAAATAAAATAACTATGGGAATATGAAGAAAACTCAAGAATAGATGATATAACCTCCCAATGTTATCTTATTCTGGATGATATATATCCACGATACATGTCATATCCCTGATGTGAGACACCAGTATCAAATAAGGGACAGAAGTGATAATAATATAAAAATGTAAGAAAATGTAAAGAAATAAAGCATTAAAACTTCCAGATTAACACTGGTAATAACAGCTTTTCTATTCTCATGCTTGTCTTAAGTCCATCATTAAAGAATCAAATTCCTGAGCTGGGGTTGTGGCCCAGCGGTAGAGCACTTGCCTAGCACGTCTGAGGCCCTGGATTCGATCCTCAGCACCACGTAAAAATAAAGGTATTATGTCCAACTACAGCTAAAAGATAAACTGGAAAAAAAAAAAAAAAAGAATCAGATTCCTATACTAGTCAGCAATAATACTATATCTTAAACACAGGAACAGTTGTCTTTAAAACCAATGAATATTTCATCTATAAAATAATAAGGCAGGAAAAATATGTGCAACACACACACACCTTCATTCCTAAGGCAAAGTTTGAGTACGTTGCTGAATCTCTGATCAGAAGGGATACTTCAGGGCTCGGGATATAGCTCAGCTGGTAGAGTGCTTGCCTCACATGCACAAGGCCCTAGGTTCGATCCCAAGCACCACACACCAAAAAAAAATAAAAAAAAAAAAAAAAAGCAAGAAGGGAAACTCTATACACAGATGCTTAGGTTCCTTGAACCCCAAGCCATAGTATATGACCAATCTTCAGAGACTGAGAGGATGAATTTCTTATTGCCCTACAATCATTTTACTTGGGCTTTATATTACTGCTGTTCAAGATAAACTTTATTCCTTATTTTTAAAGAAATGAGATTTTATTATTTAGTGAGGCTTGCTTTCATATTCTATGCCAAAGTCTTCATCCATTTCAGTACTCAAATGAACAACAAAGTTCAACCAAATCTAAAGAACTTTTAAATCAATAATAAATTTCATTCAAAACAAGAAAATTTTCCCCCTCTTCTACTGAATCTTAAAGATGCTGCAAGCAACAGAAATTTAAAATTTAAGAAAAACAGAATTTGTCATCTCAAAGTTAACAAGAAGTGTAAGGCACCTCCAGGGTGGGCAAATCATCAGCTCAGTGCTGGCACCACAGTCCAGGTGTTTTCCACCTTTCTGCTCCTCAATCTTCAGTAGTAGTTCTGTCCCCAGTGTGTGTTCCCTTTGGTCCCCAGGATGTCTGCTAGTATCACACCCTCACATAACACCATGCTTTCTCTGCCTCCCTTTTAGACTCAGGAATGCTCTCTCAGAAGCCCTCTCACATCTTATTGACCGAAACCGTGATATGCCCATTCCTAAATCAACCATGACCAAAGGGAAGGAAAAAGGATCACTAAGATGAGCTTGAACAAAGGTGTCACAAGATGAGCAAGATTTGGGCCCTGGGATAAAGGAGCCAATATTCCTGAAGTATATGGTTATCCAGTATCCAGAACCCATATAAACTTGAGATTCTGTTAACAAGAAACCCAACAATATCTGCCACAACTTCCCCATGTCTTGCACTAATCCTGTACTGACCAAGTGGAAATCATCTCCTACCTACTCATTCAGAATTAAATTATGAAGAGAAAGAGATTACTCCATATTTTAACACAAACACATACCTATAAAGTCCATTTAGTGTTTGGTTAGTAGTCATGTGTATTTATAGAAAATGTTAAAAATGTTTAAAGTAGGCCAATCTATCAACCATCCTCAGAGGTGGCAAAACTTCCACTAACAACAAAAAAATATAATGTACATCACACATATGCCTCAAATGTACTGTTCTTTCTTTCATTATCTCCCGGAATGAACTTTTTCTCTGCCCTTTCCTCAAGTCCATTTTGTTGCTTTATTTAAAGAAAATAAAACCAAATGTTAAGTATTGGTTATTACAGCTAAGCTGGTGGTGTCTGCCTATCTCTCCTACCATACAATGGAGCACATTCCAAAGGCATCTCTTTGCCCAAAGGACTTTCTTAGTTGGCTAAAGCTAGGAACCTCCAAGTGCTGGTAGACTAGAAATGCTAGTGAATGCTCCCCACAATCACAGCCCTGCAGGTGACTAGCAGCCACTGGTGTCTAAATATCCAAGCTTCCTGGCCCCTGTAGTGAGATAAGTCCAGTGAAGTAAGAAATGTGGGTTCTGCACTAGCTCCAGAATTCTGCAATGAGATGATCAAGTGTTAACAATGCCCTCTTTGCTAGCCAAATTCCCCTCTCTGCCTCACTCCCTACAGGTGTTGCTTGGGATTGTCTTCCAAATGAACTGAGTATACTTTAATTCCTGTCTCAACATGTTTCTGGGAGAACCCAAACTACAATAGGGACACAAAAAGAGAAAAGCAAATGTTTCCATTCACAGAAATATTAACATATAATCTGTAAAATTTAAAAAAATTCACAATTTTCAAAGAATATATTTTGAAGGAAATATTATTAGGGGACATGAATAGAGTCCTAATCTTTGCTATTTTCTTTTAAAAAAAAAAAAACTACAAGTACATTCTGAAAAATATTTCTTCACATCAAAGGTGATACTTCTGCTTTAGATACCTGAAAGGCCCTAGTGTGTCATCAATGTTACAATCCGTAAGAATCTACCTTAAGTAAAGATGAGATTATAAAATCTTGAAAGAACATGAATGCTCTTTAGCCTGAAATGAGAACAGTGGGGAATTGAGTGAGAAATGACAGGAACTTATAATCATCTCTTCTAATGCTTCTAATATCATAATAGAACAGTTATGTCAAGCTATGAAAATCTTCCAATTATACTGTAGTTAAAATGACACTGTACTAACAATAACTATATATTAGCCCATTTCCATACCTTTTATATATGTTAAAAATAAAGTTGAGGGCTGGAGTATGGCTCAGTGGTAGAGTGCTTGCCGAGTATTAATACTCTGGCTTCAATCCCCAGTACTGCAAAAAAAATAAAATTAAGGGGGCCAGAGCTATAGCTCAGTGGCAGAGCATTTGCCTAGCATGCATGAGACACTGGGTTCAATCCTTAGCACTACATAAAAATGAAACAAATAAAATAAATGCATACTGTCCATCTAAAACTACAAATAAATAAATAAAACTAAAATTAAAAATGAAGTTGAAGCTTAAGGTACTTCTTTAACACAGTGGTTAAATTACTTGGTTCAGAAACACAGTTATAGGGAAAAAAAAAATCTGTTCCCAATTATATTCTAAAATTAACAAAGTTATAGGAAAAAATCTGTTTTAGTTATATTCTAAAATTGACATATATTAGATAATCACATCAAAAAGAGAATCAGGTGTTGATGACGACAAAGTTGCAGCTGATCCCAAAATAAATCTGAAGTGATCTGAACCTCACACAATTTTATCAAATAATGGGGCAATTCTATTTCTAGGTTTCTAATTAAAAAGAGAAGTGAGGGGAAAGGCCAAAACCTTGTATGTGCATGATGCTTTGTACTTTCTACACTGTTCCCAAAGACTCTTCTCTGAAGACAGACAAGGTGAGGATTTTTAGACAAATCTGACAGACGAAAAGAATAGAATGGTTGATCAAAGATTCCACAACTTTACTAATAAGTGGGACAAGGACTCCAGTCTTGTGATAATCTAGTGCACATTCCACTATACTTCCTGTCCAAAAAGGGAAATAGTAAATTTACCACCAAACTACAGCATAGAGTGCTACACTCAAGAGTGTTTAAAAATAATGCTCTCTTTCCTAAAATATTACATGTTGAGGCTCCAAACTTTTCTAAAGACTATAAACTACAGCATATAATTTAGGACAATTATAAATGATGGTTGAAACAAAGGACTGAGGCATGGAACTTTTGGAACACATTTGGCTCAGTTTGGTGCTCATCTATAGTAAGAATGCATGACATACACACAGAAACTGTCAGAAATTAACCTCATTTTTTTACCCAAAGCCTGTCCCATTTTCTTTGTATTTTGTCAGTGCCTACAGCCCCAACACCTCCCAGTCCTTCTTGACTCTGCTATCTCCCTTACCTCCAAAATCATAAATCTATAGTAAGAACCCATGACCTCCACCTCCTATCTCTCATCTGACTCCCTCTTTCAGTTCCTGCCCCTGTTCCCTTTACCTAAGCCAATACCCCACCAATAGCTGGTTTACCTCCAGCAATTTCCTGGTGATTTCCTCATCTCCAGGGATGTTTCCTCTACACCCATTCTCCAAAATATCAAATTAAATCATCCAAAGTATAAATTTAATCATGATATTCTGCTGTTTAAATTCTACCCAAGATTTTACCGTCCTTTAGGACAAAAAAACCCTTACATGGCCTCCAGGTCCTTTAGGGTCTGGCCTCCTTTCTATATTTCTCTACTCTTATCTCTTCCCACTCTCCTAGAACTTTCAGATGCAGCAGTCTCCAAGTTCCTTTAATGTTTTCTCCTGCATCAAAGTCTTCACCCAAGGTGTTCTTTCTGCCGAAATACTGTTCTGTGCCCAACCCTCCTCACCCAACCCTGTCTAATTTGTCAATGCAGTTTAGTGTATTAGTGACTAAGAGAGGACATTCAAGGAGACAGACTTGTTTAAACCTCAGATGCTCCTCCACTTAAGAGCCCTGGGGCTTTAATCAAATTGCTCAACGTGTTTATATTTTCATTTTCTTTCGGTAAAATGGGAATATTAGCAAGACCTACCTTATTGGTTAAATGATTTAATTCCGTTAGTTAGAATAAGATCTGATCCACGTTAAGATTTTTAATAAACATCATCTTATTACCATTGTGAACATTATCCCCTTCTTTCTACTACTGTTCTTCCATGCGTTGGATTAAATGTTATGCCCCCCCACCCCTGCCAAAAAACATCTGTAAGCTCCTGAACTACGTTATTGCCAATATAACTGGCTCCTTTTACATTTTTTGGAGTTGAGTATATAATATGTGCGTCCTCTGCTACAACAATGAGGTAGAGGCCATGGATTTCTCACTCACATTATATTCACTGGGTCTGCCACATAATCAGCACACAATGGATATGTTTGTGCTGAATCAATGACCCAACTCCACTGCTTAATCACTACAAAGGTCATCCAGATGGCCAATTAAAGTATAAATTTTTTTGGCTGAATTTAAGGGAATTTTTCTTTTTAACTCATCATTTGTAGGACTCAAAAATAAATAAATAAATTGATTGGATTAGTCTCTCCAGTCTACTGTCTCCTTAAGAATCACTGTCAGGGGCTGGAGATGTGGCTCAAGCAGTAGCGCCAGGCGAGCGACCCGGGTTCGATCCTCAGCACCACATACAAACAAAGATGTTGTGTCCGCCGAAAACTAAAAAATAAATATTAAAAAAAAAAATTCTCTCTCTCTTTAAAAAAAAAAGAATCATTGTCAAAAAGTATCTTATATTAATAATTTCACAACAAAGATAATTTTTGAAATTGCACTAATAAGGAAAGAAAACAGACTTAAAATTTTCTTTTGTCTCAATGTAATAAAAATAAACTAAGAGAGCCACTAAAAAAAAAAAAAACAATTCTTTTTAAGTTTTAGTTGTAGGTGGACCCAATACCTTTGTTTTATTCATTTATTTCTATGTGGTGCTGAGGCTCAAACCCAGTGCCTCACACGTGTTAGACAAACACTCTACCACCAAGTCAAAACCCCAGCCCAAAAAAATCACAATTCTTTATGGTTAAGTTTACAAAGCCCTCAGCTATGCTTCTATGGACCTACTTAAACCAAAAGCAAATTAAAACTTCTACCCAGCAGCTCAGGAGGCGGAAGCAGAGGCAGGAGGATAGAAAGTTTAAAACAACTTAGGAAAGCCTAAGCAATGTGGTGAGACTCTGCCTCAAAACAAAACATGGGGCTGAGTATGTGGCTCGGGTTAAGCACCTCTGGGTTCAAAACAAACAAGGAACAAAATCTTCTATTATTTTGCATTTACCCAAAACCATTCTTACTGAGTCCTTTGTCCTCAACTGATAAAGACCAGGAAATACTGGGCCTGCTACCTACTGCTCTCATTGCATAAGAATATACTGAAGTTCCAAGTGTTTTTTTTTTTAATCTTAAAATTACTATTTAACTATAATAATTATGAGAAAATGTTAAGTACAGTGTTAGAGTCTGTAAACAAGTCAAAATAACACCTGGCATTTTGCCAGGGGAATGTTAAAGTTCGTAAACAAGTCTGGATGGTGCCTGGCAAAATGTCAGAGGGAGTGGTTTGAGAAGTAACAAAACCGAGCCATTAGGTGTAGAGATTCCTGATTGGTTGACTGATGTATCTAGTTTATGCTAATTAGATAAGCTGTGTGGAATGTATAAATACTGCTCCTGTCCTACAATAAACGGCTTCTACTCCTGCTGTATCAAGTACACAAGTTATTCGTCCCCCCCTGGTTATTCTGCTGCAGCCGGACTGCGGCAGATGGTGGCCCGTTACGGGGAGCCCCGGGACACTCAGGGGTAAGTGACGAAAAAA